>NW_012108441.1:1113479-1119492 GCF_000951045.1 Mandrillus leucophaeus | reverse complement strand
CTGGGTCATGTGCTGGGCGGGCTGGGGGCGGCATCATGTGCCCTGGGCCTCTCCCCCACCCCAACCCCCAGCGCCTGCAGTAGAGCCAGGCTCGGTGGGGGCCGAGCGCACTGGGCTAACGCCACGAGGCCTCACGAGGTGATGCTTGGGCGGGCGGAGGAGGAGGACAGAGAGAGGGAGGGCTGAGAGGAGAGAAAGAGGGAGGAGGAGGAGGGAAGTGGAAGGAGAAGCCGAAAAGTTGGGAAGGTTACCTTTCTCCCCATTTACCAAGCCTTCCTGGTGGTTTCTCTGGCACCTAGAGCGCCAAACCTGCCATCTTTACTGGTCTTCTAGAGAAACAGGCCTCGTGGACTAGATCTTTCCTATTTGGGACTCTGACATCCTGATTTTGATGCCTTTAAGGCGCTAGAACATGTTCATAAACTGTGACTGATCCCTATAACTGCATTTCTCCTAAGCAGAGATGGTTGTCCAAATAGTGCTTTTTTTATGGCCTCTATCATTCATGGAAATAACCCCACAGAGGCAGGATTTTCATTTACAATTAATGAATGAAACAACCAGATCAATGTTAAAGAAAGAGCAGTAGCTCACACTTGTAATCCCAGCACTTTGGGAGGCTGAGGTGGGCAGATCGCTTGAGCTCAAGAGTTGGAGACCAGAGTGGGCAACATGGCAAAACCCTGCCTCTACTAAAAACACAAAAATTAGCCCAGTGTGGTGGTCCAGGCCTGTGATCCAAGCTACTCGGCAGCCTAAGGCGGAAGGATCACTTGAGCCCAGGAGGTGGAGGTTACTGTGAGCCAAGATAGTGCCAACTGCACTCCAGCCTGACCGATAGAGCCAGACCTTCTCTCAAAAAACAAAACAAAACATAACTTAGCTGGGCATGGTGGGGCATGCTTGTAGCCCTAGCTTCTGCGGAGGTTGAGGTGGGAGGATCACTTGAACCCGAGAAGTGGAGGTTGCAGTGAGCGGAGATTACACCACTGCACTCCACCCTGAGCAATGGAGTGAAACCCTATCTCACACACACACACACACACACACACACACACACAAACAATTAAATTTAAAATTTAAAAACATTTTAAAAAAGGGAAAAGTACTCAGCATAAGTATACACAGACACATTTTGCACCTTAACTTTCAGTTCTATTTATTTGGATTTTTCTTAATTGCGTTAATTTTTCTATATGTTTTCTCATACATTGAAAACTCTTGCTTTATTCTGCACATGTAAGTTTCAAAATAATATCAGTGTTAATTATTACAATAAGCATACTGTGAGATTTTTTTTTTTTTAAGTTCTTCAAGGTTGAAAATAGAAGTGCTCTTTCTAGATTATGGCCTTTATTTTAAAAAAAAGAAAGAAAGAAAATCCAGCTTCATCATATGTATCATCTTCAACAAACCTCATTGGCTCTTTGTGACCACACAAGAGACGCCCTTCCTCCTCTCTCCTGGTAAAATGGGCCCCTCTCTGGGTTTTTTTCAAGTAACCAAAGCGCAGGTGTCCCCATTGTGTTCATGGACTCTCCTCACTTGGCCTCCCACCCCAGCAGCCCAGCTGAATTTCCCCACCAGCTTTGCGGTTTTAAGGAAGGCATGATCTGTGTCGTCTTCCTCTAGGGACAGCAGGACTGGCTTCCCTTGGGACCCCACAGAAGGCAGGCGGGAGGCTCTACTGCCAGACAGGAAGCGGAGCCTTATTTAACAACAATGGGCTGCAAACTCCACCACTTCAAAAGAGTCCAGATCTGGCATGTCTATAAACGCAGCCAGTTCACTCCACAGCTGCCTTCCTAGAAGTCAGAACAGACTGACATCTTCAGAAAGCTTAACAGCTCTGCTGGATTACACATTCCATTGTAAAAACAGTCGGAAGCACCAGAGAACTACTGCCCAAGCATTAATGTTTAAAAGCTTGAATTCTAATATCTAATTTGGACAATGGCTCTCTTTCCTTCTGCCTTGGTAAGCAGAGTTGCTTCTGGAGGTTGGTGTAATGGAAAGTGCTTTAAAAGATAAAAATTAAGAGTGTCTGTACATTTGCCTGAAGGATGACGGCCAGTGGGCCAGGCAAAGGGGTCCCTGCATTTGAATCTCTATTTCATGCCCCAGAAAACACACTCCACCTCTCTGCTTCCTACGTGATAACCTGGGAGCACTCTCCAGGGGGCTCTGGCCGACTCTGGTGCCCACTACTCAAGGTCAGTAGTCAGAATCTCATCAGTGAGAAAATAGATATGAATGCAGATTCCTAGGCCCATGGCACAGATGACAATGGTAAAGATGAGCCTCAGAGTAAAGGTGTAGAAGCATGCGTGTAAGACTAAATTTAAAACCCTGCCATCAAAGTGAGAGGAAACTAGAAATTGGTATGAGAGGCTGGGCCCAGTGGCTCACACCTGTAATCTCAGCACTTAGGGAGGCTGAGGCAGGAGGATCACTTGAGCCCAGGAGTTTGAGACCATCCTTGGCAACATAGTGAGATCCCATCTCTACAAAAATCCAAATTAACAGAGCATGCTGCTGTGCACCTGTAGTTGCAGCTACTGGGGAGGATGAGGTGGGAGGATCACTTGAGCCCAGGAGTTTGAGGTTGCAGTGAGCTGTGATCGCACCACTGCACTCCAGCTTGGGTGAACTGAGATGACAAACTTTTTTTTTTTTCTTTGAGACAGAGTCTTGCTCCATTGCCCAGGCTGGAGTGCAGTGGCATGATCTCAGCTCACTGCAACCTCTGCCTCCTGGGTTCAAGTGATTCTCATGCCTCAGCCTCCTGAGTAGCTGGGACCACAGGTACATGCCATCACACCCGGCTAACTTTTTGTCCTTTTAGTAGAAATGGGGTTTCGTCATGTTGGTCAAGATGGTCTCAAACTCCTGGCCTCAAGTGATCCACCCGCTTTGACCTCTCAAAGTGCTGGGATTACAGGCATGAGCCACCATGCCCGGCCTGACAAACCTTTTCATGAAACAGTACAACTATAAATCTGAGAAAAGTGAAGCAAATACACACGCATGCACTTGGGAGGCAGAAACATCTGGAAGTTTCGTAGATATGGGAGATCCAGGGATGGCAGTGCTGAATATGAACTTTGAGGTATGTGTGCAGAAACAATCGGTCTTTGAGTACATGAAGGTACATCTGTTTTTGCATGAACCCTTCCTCCTTTTGTCCCTCCTTCCCAGTTTAACACCTGAATTCGCTCTCCATTTTCACAGTCTGGGCTGCCTGGGGCATCTGTTCCCTGGAAATGCTCCATCATCTTGGCTTTCTCTCATTCCACAATCCACCATTTACGCACCATTCCCACTTGATCAGATGTACTTGATCAACTGCTGGAAGATGGTTCCTGGGTTTCTCTCCCAGGCAGTTTATTTTTCATGGTGAGTCCCCTGGCATCGAGATGTCTCAACCAAAAGGATGGGGTTTATGGTGAGACTCAGATATCCCTTAGAATCCAGTAGAGGAGGTGGCTGGGGGCAGATGGATGGCAGAAACGGCCTAAGTAAGGAGACTGCCATTCACAATAATTTGAATTTAAATAATAAATAAGATTTATTTATTTATTTATTGAAATGGAGTCTCACTATATCGTCCAGGCTAGAGTGCAGTGGTGCGAGCTCAGCTCACTGC
Source organism: Mandrillus leucophaeus (assembly GCF_000951045.1). Classification (NCBI taxonomy): domain Eukaryota; kingdom Metazoa; phylum Chordata; class Mammalia; order Primates; family Cercopithecidae; genus Mandrillus; species Mandrillus leucophaeus. Next base: position 1,115,846 of record NW_012108441.1, on the reverse strand, counting down.
AACCTCTGCTTCCCGGGTTCAAGCGATTCTCCTGCCACAGCCTCCCAAGTAGCTGGGATTACAGGCACCTGCCACCACACCTGGCTAATTTTTGTATTTAGAGTACAGACGGGGTTTCACCAAGTTGTCCAGGCTGGTCTCGAACTCCTGACCTCAGGTGATCTGCCTGCCTCAGCTTCCCAAAGTGTGGGGATTGCAGGCATGAGTCACTACACCCGGCCTAATAAATAATTTTTAAATAATATAATAATTTATGGAGTGTAGGCAGGCACTGTGCTTTGAATATTACATTCATTATCTCATTTAATATTCAGAATGAGCCTTCCAAGTGGGTTTTACTGATACTTAAATTGACATAGCTAATACATGGCCAGGTGCAGTGGCTTATGTCTGTAATCCCAGTACTTTGGGAGGCCAAGGTGGGAGCATTGTTTGAGCCCAGGAGTTCAAGACCAGCCTAGGGCAACATAGGGAGACCCTGTCCCCACCTTCCCCCGCCCCCCAAAAAAAAGCCGGGTGTGGTGGCTCACACCTGCAATCCTAGCACTTTGGGAGGCTAAGGCGGGCAGCTCACCTGAGGTCAGGAGTTCAAGACCAGCCTGGCCAACATGGCGAAACCCCATCTCTACTGAAAATACAAAAATTAGCTAGGTGTGGTGGCGGGCGCCTGTAGTCCCTGCTACTCAGGAGGCTGAGAAAGGAGAATCGCTTGAACCCAGGAGGCAAAAGTTGCAGTGAGCTGAGATCACACCACTGCTCTCCAGCCTGGGTAACAGAGGGAGATTCCTTCTAAAAAAAAAAAAAAAAAAAAAAGCTCGCTTGTTGGGGCCCACTTGTCGTCCCAGCTACTCGGAAGGCTGAGGTGAGAGGATGACTTAAACCTGAGCCCGGGAGGTTAAGACTACAGTGAGCTGTGATCACGCCACTACACTCCAGCCCAGGCGATGGAGCAAGAACAGGAAAAAGAAAGAAAGAAAGAGAGAGAGAGAGAGAGAGAGAGAGAGAGAGAAAGAAAGAAAACAGACCAGACAATACATAAGTCCACGGTTATGGCTGGGTGCCAATAAAACTTTATTTACAAAACAGGCAAAGGGCCATAGGCTGCAGTTCCTGTAAGTCTACCACCTGAGGCTCTGGCTTATCTAGCAGCTGCTCAAAAGGCTGGGCAAGAACCCAGAAATGGAGGAGGATTAACACTTAATGGGGCAGACAAATTTATTCCAATGAGAGAAAGGAAGCAGGAAGTCACTGGCAGATGTATTGCTCACCTTTCCTTCCTAGGGAGGTTTCTGAGGAGTGGTTTCATATGTTCCTGTGTAACCAGCTGGGTTTCTTGGGAATCTTGTGGCCAGTTCATAAATGACACTGCTCTTAATTTGCTTTCTTCCTTCCTTGCCTCACCCTGCTTTTGTGCTCACTCCTAGAGTCCTTATAGGCACACAATGTGCCTTAAACTCTGTGCTCAGCTGCTTTTCCTGAGAAGGGATTTCAGCTGCTCCAGCCACAGCCCTCTTTTGGGTCCACCAGATGACCAACAGCATCTCTGCCTTTCATTTAAGTGCAATTCAATGGGAGTTTATGAGTAACATACACAAGTTGATTGAACAATGGTATAGATTCTGTGTCCAATAAATAAGGTAGTGTCACCAAACCTTAATGAAGAAAACAGGCCAGGTGCAGTGGCTCATGCCTGTGATCCCAGCACTTGGGGAGGCCAAAGCGGGCAGATTGCCTGAGGTCAGGGGTTCGAGACCAGCTTGGCCAACATAAAGAAATCCCGTCTCTACTGAAAATACAAAAACTAGCTGGGTGTGGTAGTGCGGTCCTCCCGCCTCAGCCTCCTGAGTAGCTGGGACCACAGGCATACACCATCATGTCTTGCTAATTTAAGAAAAAAATTTATAGAAATGAGGTCTTGCTATGTTGCCCAGGCTGGTCTCGAATTCCTGGTCTCAAGCCATCCTTTCACCTTGGCCTCCCAGAGTGCTGAGATTACAGGCCTGAGTCATCTTACCCAGCCCAAATTGTACATTTTGTAAAATAGGGAGACGTGAAGTGGCAGCAGGCCTGAGCATGGTATGAGTTCCACTTTACTGTGCATTCGCCTGCAGATCTTGTGGAAAGGCAGATCCTGATTCAGGGTTTCTGGGGTGGGGCCCAAGACTGCATTTCTTACAGTCTCCAAGGAGACGTGGCTGCTGCTGGCCTATGGCTCCTACTTTGAGTGCCAAGACCCTAGAGCTTGTATCTTATCCTGAAAAGCAAAGAAAACTCCCAGGCCATATTTGAATTTGTGGAGGACTTGGTTCAAAATAGATGCAGTAAAATTGATTAGCATCCAACTAAGCCATGGAGCATTCTCTCTCC
>NW_012108441.1:1109520-1113429 GCF_000951045.1 Mandrillus leucophaeus | reverse complement strand
GATGGAGTCTCGCTCTGTTGCTCAGGCTGGAGTGTAGTGGTGTGATCTTGGCTCACTGCAACCTCCGCCTCCTGGGTTCAAGCGATTCTCCTGCCTCAGCTGGGATTACAGATGCATGCCACCACCCCCAGCTAACTTTGGTATTTTTAGTAGAGATGGGGTTTCACCATGTCAGCCAGGCTGGTCTTGAACTCCTGATCTCAGGTGATCCACCCACCTCGGCCTCCCAAAGTGCTAGGATTACAGGCATGAGCCACCGCGCCCAGCTGGAGCATTCTCAATACAGTGGATGAGTCAAGGAGGGAATCATTAGTTGGAGAATGGTGAGCAACGTCCTTCCTCTTGGATTCTGATGTGTTTGGGACTAACCTGGGACAGAAGTCAGGATGCAGGGAGGAAAAGAGAGTAAAGGGAACAGGAAGACAACAGATAAGGACTGAGAGAGGCAAACACAGATTTGTGTTGAAAAATATAATGTCCTGACAATTTTCTCCTGTTGAAACTTAAAGGAGCGTTTCCATCCTGTCTGATAAAATAGGAAGCCAGTATTGTGATAAACTCCCAGGAGAAGCTCTTGCTCAAGTAGGTAGCACATTGCCCTCCCATGGACCTATCCATGGCTAAGCTCCTAACTCATCACACTCCATTTTAAATGCTTTCTCCATGAAAGTCAACTAGTCGGTTGTTAACTGTGAGAACAAGTGAAAATGGAAGGTAAAACAGGGTTTGCTTCACAGTGATTCGATCACCAATTCACAATTAAATCTGGCGGAACACGTCTATTTCGAAAAGAACTATTGAACTGGGCTCAGTGGCTTACGCCTTTGGGAGGCTGAGGTGGGAGGATCGCTTGAGCTCAGGAGTTCAAGACCAGCCTTGGGCAACATAGTGAAACCTCATCTCTACTAAAATTCAAAAAAATTAGCCAGGTGTGGTGGCATGCACCTGTGGTCCCAGCTGCTGTTGGGGGCTGAGGTAGGAGGATTGCTTGAGCCTTGAGAGTTGAGGCTGCAGTGAGCCCTGATAGTGTCACTGCACTCCAGCCTGGGTAAAAGAGCAAGATCTTGTATCAAAAAAAATGATATTGATAACAGTCTGATGGAGTAAATATGCCAAAAGTAACCATTTTCATATAGCTCAGAGTTGAAACTGGCATTTGTGATAGAATAAACAGCAAGTAGAAAGAAAAGGAAACAAGACAGATATGAAAAGCTGATTGTGGTATGAGTAGTTGATGCTATTATTTTAAATGTTTAATGACTACCACAACAGAGCCACAAAAAATGAACGAGTACGGACTATTAAAGATAGTTCAATGTTTATTTAAATTAACATCAAGTGCGGTATTTTACATGTAAATTCACATTTCATGCTTTTTCTGATGTGCAAGAAAGCATACATAATTCTACACTCCTTCATGGTGAGAATCATGCTCACATTTGCCTTCCTAAAGACATGTGTCTACATTTCTTCATGAGAATGTCAGAGTTTCAGTTCAGTTCACCTTATCCTATATGGTGACATTTGGACTTTTCAGCTCAAAAGGAGAAAAAGTTTTTCCAAAAAAGGAATGTAATGATTTTGAGACCTGATGCTTAGCTATGCACTTGAGTTCAGTTGACAAACGCCCAAGGCCCATTAAAAGCAAACACTTTTATATAAATCTGCTTTCTTTGGAGTGGCTTTGAAAGTATACACACACACGCGTGCACACACATGCACACACATATACTTTTTGTCAGATCTACAAACAAAATGGACTCTTCATTGAATTTTAGAAAAATTGCCCTGGCACGGTGGTGCACACCTATAATCTCAGCACTTTGGGAGGCTGAGGCGGGTGGGTCACTTGAGCTCCGGAATTCAAGACCAGCCTGGGAAACATGGCAAAACCCCGTCTCTACCAAAAATACAAAAGCATGGTGGTGCGCGCCTGTGGTCCCAAATACTTGGGAGGCTAAGGTGGGAGGATCGCTGTAGCCAGGGAAGTTGAAGCTGCAGTGAGCCGAGGTCGCGCCACTTCACTCCAGCCTGGGGCGACAGAATGAGACTCAGTCTCATAATAATAATAAAGAATTTTAGAAAAATTACACACACTTCATTGACAGCCAAATTGAACTTAGGAAAAAAGTTTTATTTGTGCTTTTAAGATCATGAATGATGAAAATGGTTTGTTCAATCAAAAGCCAGCAGACCCAGCCAGATGCAATGGCTCACACCTCTAATCTCAGTGACTTGGGAGGCTGAGGTGGAATGATCACTTGAGGCCAGGAGTTCGAGACCAGCCTGGGCAACATGGCGAGACCCCTTCCCACACCTCCCATTTGCATCTCTTACAGAAAAAAAAAAGTCAGTAAATCCATTCCAATTTGAAATGATGTCCCAAATGTATAGATGTTATTGAATATCCTATCTCCTACTAAAGTCAGAAGACAGAAATCCCACTAGGACGCCAGCTTCTGTGTTTCCTGGCAGGATTCAGTTCCTTGTGGGCTGTCTCCAAGGCCGTGTAGTTCCTTGTCACATGGGCCTCCCTGCAGGGCAGCTCACAACAAGGCTGGTTGGTTCCTCACAGTCAGCAAGAGAGAGTCCACCACAGCTGCTCTCAGGGCCGCTGCAGTGTTCCTGTCCCACTTCTGCCGGTCAGCCAGTCCAGGCTGCCCCTGGGGGTGGACACTTCAACTCCCAGGGTTGGCTGGCTTCTCAGGATCCCTGAGTGAGTTCCTGCCACCTGAGCACGTCTTCCTACAAAGAGGGGCAAGGGCTGGCAGCTGAGAGTGAAGAAAATCTTTAATGGATGGAAGGAGGAGTCCATCCTGGGGTGACTCCAGGTAGCGTCTGCTGCCCTCCCCATCCAGAATTAAATGTGCTTAGTTTGACCTTGTGGAATGGCCAAAAATGCTTAGGGTTGATTACACAACTTTGAGAAAGTAAAACTTGTTGCAGTGGCTTAGAGTTTGGAATTGAACCCCTTCTTCTCCTCTCCGGGGGAATTTGGCAGCTCTGCAAATATTCCACATAAGGAATTTTTTTAATTGTTTGTTTTGTGGTTTTTTTTGAGACAAGGTCTCACTCTGTTGCCCAAGTTGGAGTGCAGTGGTGTGATCAGGGCTCACTGCAGCCTTAACCTCCTGGGCTCAAGCGATCCTCCCATCTTAGCCTCCTAAGTAGCAGAGATGACAGGCGTGTGCCACCATGCCCAGCTAACTTTAAAAAAATGTAAAGACAGGGTCTTACTATGTTGCCCAGGCTAGTCTGGAACTCCTGGCCTCAACCAATCCTCCCACTTTGGCCTCCCAAAGTGCTGGGATTATAGGTGTGAAAGGAATGGGTTTTGAACACAGACTTAGAACCCAGACAGCCTGATCCGTGCTGGTTGTTTGGTATTGATCTGGCTGAATGAAACACGAGAGTCTTGGACTGTGTCCATCCTCTGGAAAACAGTAGAAATTCATGAATGGAGAAATGGTGCCTAAGGGTAGAACTTCAGCTGTACAACAGGCAGATAATGATTCTGTGAGCCAGGTAGTCTCAGCATGGGAAGAGAGGTGGGTTGTGTCCTGAGAAGAGGAAAGTTCAGTGATATTATATGATTGCCTTCCATGGACCAGGAATATCAGATACGCATCGTCTTTTGTAATTCTCACCTCCACCCCTGTGGCTCCTCTGTTTTATCCCTTCTTAATGCATGAGGCACCAGAAGAGGGGAAGGAACTCGTCTAAGGTCACACATCTGGTGGAGTTGAGAATCAAACCCAGGCGGATGATGCCATGAGTACTGCCACAAGACTGAGACTGGGGATGCCCCTTGCAGTCACCAAGAGTGTCTGCAAACTAGTCAGACAAGAAAATGCATCTTCTCACCCCACCCTCTTGAAGCTGCACTTTTCTTTTCTTTTCTTTTCTTTT
>NW_012108441.1:1103033-1109470 GCF_000951045.1 Mandrillus leucophaeus | reverse complement strand
TTGCTCTGTCACCCAGGCTGGAGTACAGTGGCACGATCTCAGCTCACTGCAACCTCCACCTCCTGGGTTCAAGCAATTCTCCTGCCTCAGCCTCCCCAGTAGCTGGGATTACAGGCGCCCGCCACTATGCCTGGCCAAATTTTGTATTTTTAGTAGAGACGGGGTTTCACCATGTTGGCCAGGCTGGTCTTGAACTTCTGACCTCGTGGTCCACCCACCTTGGCCTCCCAAAGTGCTGGGATTACAGGCGTGAGCCACCGCACCCGGCCGAAGCTGCACTTTTCTTGAAGTCCACTTTTCAGAAGGCTGAGGCAGGTCGCAGGTGGCCAAATTTGATGCTAAGTGCAACTGTGGTTTCAAGGAAGTGTGTGTGTGTGTGTGTGTGTGTGTGTGTGTGTGTGTGTGTGTGGCAGAGTGGGCTGGGGTGACGAGAACAGACATGCCTATACACATATTACATACTTAGCACATTATACTAACAGATTAAAATGAGATGACTCTGGGATGACTATGTGCTTTGGAGTCCACCTTCATACAAGACTGTGAAATCTCATGTATCTAACAAAAAGGACTTAATTCCTCCTTAACCATAGACTTTGGCTAATTTTGCAATGACTGCTTCCCAGGCACTTAAGTGGTCTTGAGTAGAGAATAGGAAACACACATTAACCTCAGGGGCATGGCCTGCGGTTAAAGCTGACCTGCAGGCAGACAGCACGGCTTCCCTCAACACTGCACTGCGCCCTGCGGAGACGTTGTCCGTGATGCTCACTAGAACACATGTCAGGATCAGGAGCATGCAAAGGCACTAACATACACAATGTGGTCAGTTACTCCTCAGAGCAGAGTCTGATGGTTTAAGAGCAGTGGCCCTTTACCCCTAAGTCCTCAGGGTGATTGCTTTGTCCTGGTTTGAACATCTAGTGACCTAGAGTAAACGTAACGTGTGCATAACCTGAGGTTCTTAAATTTGTGACATTTCTTCTTTTTAGAGACAGAGTCTTGCTCTGTTGCCCAGGCTGGAGTACAGTGGCACCATCACAGCTCACTGCAGCTCCTGGGTTCAAGCCATCCTCCTGCCCCAGCCTCCCCAGTAGCTGCAACTATAGGCACATGACACCATGCCTAGCTTTTTTTTTTTTTTTTTTTTGGTAGAGATGGGGACTGGCCATGTTGCCAAGGCTGGTCTTGAACTCCTGACCTTGACTGATCCTCCTGCCTTGTCCTACCAAAATGCTGGGATTACAGGTGTGAGCCACTGTACCTGGCCCAAACTTGTGACAGTACTTAATTTTATTTTTGAGACAGGGTCTCACTCTATCGCCCAGGCTGGAGTGCAGTGGAGTAGTTATGGCTCACTGCAGCCTCCAACTCTCAGGCTCAAGCAATCCTCCCACTTCAGCCTCCCCAGTGGCTGGGACTACAGGTACACTACCATGATCGGCTAATCGTTTTCTATTTTTTGTAGAGATGGGGTTTCACCATGTTGCCCAGACTGGACGTTTCTTTATTACAGGAGTCAGAAAACTCTAAAAGATGAGCCAGATGGTAAATCCTTCAAACTTTGCAGGCCACCTGGTCTTTGTTGCAATTACCCATCTCTGCCATAAGAACCATGAAGTGTCCACAGACACGAGGTAAAGGAATGGGCATGGCATTGTGTCAATAAAACTTGATTTGGAGGAACAGATGGACATAATTTACCAACCCCCACTGTATTGTAGCAAACTAGGTAAAACATAACAACAATAAAATAAGAAATATGCATGGGCTTTTGAAATGTGTATTTGCTGGATTTTTAAGAGTATTTTATTCCGCTTTACAAAATAAAAGAAACTCAGCCAGGCGTGGTGGCACACACCTGTAGTCCCAGCTACTCAGGAGACTGAGGTGGTAGGATGGCTTCAGCCTGGGAGATTGAGCCTACAGTGAGCTATGATTGCACCACTGCACTCCAGCCTGGGCAACACAGTGAGACCCTGCTGTTAGCTTGCTGGGCAGCCATGGTGTGAACTGCATCTCTCAGGGAGAGAATGTGACACATTTCAAAATCCCATACGTATCGTATTTTATTGTTATTTTGTTTTACTTAGTTTGCTACAATAGAGCAGGGATTGGTAAATTATCTCCATCTGCTTCTCTAAATAAAGTTTTATTGACACAATTCCATATCTATTCCTTTTAGAGACCCTGTGTCTAAAAAAAGAAAAGAAAGAAAAAGAAAGAAGTCACTTCAAATTAATTATCATCATCTCTGCCTTATCATTGTACCTGAAGCATCTGGGATGTATACCACCTAAAATTATGTACATGGCCGTTTTGTAATTCATTCCAGTCTGAGTAACATAGTGAGACTCCATCTCTTAAAAAAAAAAAATAAATAAAAAGAGGAAAAACAGGAGACAATATGTAATGAAGCAAGTGGCTTACGAGAAATGTTGGATGCATACATTAAGTAGAGAGTATGTGAGCCATAGATAGATAGAGAGGGACGGAAGAACCAACAAGGACCCAAATATTCCTGAGGTCTTACATTGGTTAGCATTGGTGATGTCCATTCTGGCCACCCATGTCCTCTCTCTGAGAGACACAACTCACACCATGGCTGCCCAGCAGGCTAACAGCAAGCCACACCTATGGCCAAGAACACTCGCTCCCACGCCTTTCTGACAGAGCTGCAGTGCTGACACCAAGCACCTTCCATCTGCTGATCCCCTCACTCATGCTCAGTTGGGGTCCCCCTAACTGCATGGTCAGAAGGGTGGGATGAAGTGGCAGGAAGGAGAAAAAAGAGAGAGACAGGTGTACATTGGCACTGAGTAACTCCAGATTAAGGTAGTGTGGTCCTTTCCCCAGCTGATATCTGGCCCTAAATGCATCCACCTTGAGCCTGGGACACTGAGGCTGCAGTGAGCTGTGATTGTGCCACTTTCCTGACTGGGCAACAGAGTAAGACCCTGTCTCAACAACAACAACTACAAAAAAAAAAAAAAAAAAAAAAAGAGAAAGAAAAAATGATACATTTTTCTTGTTCTAAGCCATAATGGTAATTTGTACACACAGCCCTGGGAAACTCATACAGTATCCCAAAGGCATGTCAAACTCCACCTGCTGAAGTGGAAATCATTGCCTCCCCTCCCTGGCTTTTGCACTTCTTCCACTTCCAATCTTCCATTTATCTGTCTCTCAACTCAGTTACTTAGCTCAGAAACCCAGGAGTTAGTTTTAACACACCCCCCACCCTCCCGCACTTCATTTCGAGGTCTTTGAGCCCTCTACACCCACGCCGCCAGCCTCCACTGTCCACTGTCTTCCTGGGAGCATCTGCCCTTTATCACACCCTTGTTTTCTGCTCATGCTAGCCAAGCCGGGCAGCCAAGCCTCCAGGTGCTCCCCTCCTCCACCGGAAACCCGCAATCACCAGGAATTCCCATCCTCAGCCTCCTCTCTCAGTGGCCCCTTCTGGAGGAGGCATGGAGGGACACCTCGCCCTCCCTGACTGTGCCTCCTCCAGCCACGGAGTACGAGCTGCTTTCCTCCCCACATCCCTCCTGACCACCTTGCTCGGGCAGGGGGTGGTGAAGGCGGCTTCCTGGCCCCACTCACCTTTTTCCACCTGCTTTCTCCCCACTTAAATCCCCTGCCTTGAGGCTGCTGGTGTCCTGGGCTCATACCGCCCTGTTCTCTGTGCAGGTGAAGTCATTTGCTGACTCTGGAGTCACTCTCCTTCATTCCCTGGCTCACTATCACCCTTTTATTTTATTTTATTTTATTTTTATTTTTGAGATGGAGTCTCGCTCTGTTGCCCAGGCTGGAGTGCAGTGATGTGATTTCGGCTCACTGCAGCCTCCGCCTCCCGGGTTCCAGCAATTCTCCTGCCTCAGCCTCCAGAGTAGCTGGGATTACAGGCTCCCACCACGATACCCAGCTAATTTTTGTATTTTTAGTACAGACGGGGTCTCACCATGTTGGCCAGGCTGGTCTCGAACTCCTGACCTCAGGTGATCCGCCTGCTTTAGCCTCCCAAAGTGCTGGGATTACAGGCATGAGCCACCACGCCTAGCCTACTGTCACCCTTTTCCACCATTCTCCAGTGATAAATCAGGATGGTTCCAATGTTTTTGTTGATGAGTCTCACAGTTCTGCAGCCTCGTGGCTCCTCCACTGGAGATCTTGTTCTCCTTGCACAGAGCCACCACGCTGAGGTCACACTGTGGTCTTTGTTACCTACCGGTGGTAGCTGAGTCTCTCCACCCTCTCCAGGCCCCCTCCAGGACACTCAGCTCCATGTGGGAATGGGTTGTGCTGGGTGACGGCAGACTTGTTGAAAGAATGAGCTCTGTGGTCACCAAGAGAAGGCACTATTGGAGGGTCGCTTTGTGCATTGAGACAGCCTTTTTGAAACTGATTTTGACATTATTCTCCTGAGAAGTTGCGTAAGAACTGGATTCACTAAGATATTTCTGCCTTCCTGTCTTTAAGCAGATCAACTTTCCATGAAGGAGCTTCCTATCAGCCTGCAGCCTGTGTTGGGGGGTGGAGGCGCCACCAGAGGAACCCTCACCCCCACTTCCTCTCAGCCACCAGGATGCAGCTTTGTCTTTAAGACTTGGATGAGCTTTGAAATATTTCAGGATAAAGAGTGGGTGAAGGATGAAACAAGAGCTCTACTTTTGTGTCCATTTGAAATTTCCACAATGAACGATGAAAACTAAAATATTTTACTTATGGCTTTATTTATTTATTTACTTTGGAGAGAGGATCTCCCTCTGTGGCCCAGGCTGGAGTGCAGTGGTGCAATCTTGACTCACTGCAGCCTTGACCTCTGGCGCTCCAGCGATCCTCCCACTTTAGACTCCCAAAGTGTTGAGATGACAGATGCAGGCCACCACACCTGGCCCTTATGGCTTTATTATCATTTTTAACATTCTAATTTCTCTCCTGTTAAAACTTTTGTAGTTAAAAGTGGTTTAGCACTTAATTGTACTGATTTTTCATGAGATGTCATTTCCTTTTCCTCACTGCTACAGTTAATGTTTCATATTTCCTGCACCATTACATTCCCCCACCCCGTCCCCGCCCCCACCCCAAGTATTGGGCAAGTAAAAAGTGCTCAAGAAATGTATGCTTATTGGCAATTTTATTAAAATACAAAAAACAGGCTGGGTGCAATGGCTCATGCCTGGAATCCCAGCATTTGGGGAGGTCGAGGCAGGAGGATCACTTGAGGCCGGGAGTTCAAGACCAGCCTGGGTAATATAGCAAGACCTCATCTCTACAAATAATAAAAAAATTAGTTAGGCATGGTGGTACAGGTCTGTGGTCTCAGCTATTCAAGAGGCTGAGGTGGGGGAATCCCTTGAGTCCAGGCAGTTGAGGCTGCAGTGAGTCATGATTACACCACTGCACTCCAGCATGGGCAACAAAGTGAGACCCTTTCTCCAAAATACAAAACAAAATAAAGCAAAACATAGTCAATGGCTTTCTAAAGCAATTTTTTAATGTTTCTTTGTGACAGAGTTTTGCTCTGTTGCCCAGGATGAAGTACAGTGGCATAATCCCGGTTCACTGCAGCCTCCGCCTCCCAGGCTCAAGCGAGCCTCCCACCTCAGCCTCTGGAGTAGCTGGTACTACAGACATACACTACCACGTCGGACTAATTTAAAAACTTTTCTTTAGAGACGGGGTCTCCTTATGTTGCCAAGCTGGTCTTGAACTCCTGGGCTCACGCGATCCTCCCACCTGGGCCTCCCAAAGTGCTGGGGTTACCAGTGTGAGTCAGTGTATCCTGCCCATAGATTTCCTTCAACTGCATCACTCTTGTGTTCTCTGATCTTGATTGATCCTGTGCCAGTCTGAATTAATAGAAACACAGTGGGTTTAGTAGGAAATGGCTAATATTGCCTTTTAAAAAAGGTTTTCTGGAAGGCTTGACCCTACGGAGCCACTATTTGAAATATGAAAGTAAAATTTTGGAACTCCATCTTCTACCACATTTTATAATGAGTATAAATCTCTTTTCTTTTTAGAACAAAAAGCTAAAATAATTTGAGCTCTATTTCATAAAGAGGATTAGCTATTAGTGAAGTCGCTGAAAGGTGGTTAATTTGCCTTTCATTCATTAATTCATTCACTGTTGACAAAGTGAAAGCAGAACTATCCTCAGTTTCATCTATCTCTTCTCTCTCATAGGAAATAAACCTCAGATTAGAAAAAGTGGCCCGTGATCGGCTGCGGTGGCTCACACCTGATCCCAGCACTTTGGGAGGCCGAGACGGATGGATCACCTGAAGTCAAGAGTTTGAGACCAGCCTGACCAACATGGCGAAATCCCATCTCTACTAAAAATACAAAAATTAGCCAGACAAGGTGGCGCATGCCTGTAATCCCAGCTACTTGGGAGGCTGAGGCAGGAGAATCACTTGAACCTGGGAGGC
>NW_012108441.1:1100409-1102575 GCF_000951045.1 Mandrillus leucophaeus | reverse complement strand
TAAGGCTACTGAATCCTCAGGGCAGGTGCTCATAGGGTCGTACTCCTTGCAGGTCCAGAAGAGAGTATATGCTCACCCTATTCTCTGAGCAATGAACAACCACAGTGAGAAATTACACAGAACAAACATGCCCCTCAGCTTTCCAAAAGGACGAAAGACTAACGTGGACAAATGGATTCTGCCTCTGAAAATTCCACCAGAGTTGTGAGTTCTCAGAAAAGAAAGCCATCTACTAGGGGTCCACACACCGGTTCAATGTCATACTAAACTCTCCCAATGGGGGTGCAAGGCTGATCAACTGGGGTGATGCCTTTCAGCCATGAGATATATTTTCACAAGATGATTGTCAGTGTCTTGACAAAACAAACACAATATAGAAGTGCTGTCATCGGACCTAGACCATAGTAACCCCAAGAATATCATAAAAGGATTTATGACTCTGAGCAGGCACCTGTCTCAGAGCAGGCCACACAAGTCTTGGTTCAGTCCTTTACAGCATAACATCATTATAGATAGCAGCCTCATAAATATTCCAACCGTCCTAAGATGGATGCTTAATGTGAAGATTAAAAAACCAAAAAACCTCAGCTAAACACAGTTTAGTAAGGATGGATGTAAATTTCCAGCTAAGTTTAAGAACAAGGGAGTCCTTTTAAAAAGTATAAACCTTTCAAGTGGCAGATGGGTAATCTGACAATGATTATATACGGTGAACATAAAATGTTAAAGATGACTTTGGGGCTGTATAGAATAATGCTGGATTTATGGAGACAATGAAATCACTGTCTCTGCTTTATAGTGAGTCTAGTGGTCTGAATTTTAGCCCCAGGTAAGAGCTTAGACTGAAGTCTATACCAGCTTGGGGTGGGGAGGTAGGGAGTGGCCTATTTTGGGAGAAGGACATGTCTGAAAACTTTAATAAGCACACTGGGCATATTTAGATGGCTCTTTATCTTTTGATTTATCATATCTATCCATTTCTGAAACTTTGTGAGATAACTGGATTTACATGTAGTTGTAATGTGTCCAGATTTGGTTCCTTCTGGTGGGTTCTTCGTCTGACTTCAAGAATGAAGCCGCAGACCTTTGCTGTGAGTGTTACAGCTCTTAAAGGTGGCACAGACTCCAAGAGTGAGCAGCAGCAAGATTTATTGTGAAGAGTGAAAGAACAAAGCTTCTACAGCATGGAAGGGGATGGGAGCGGGTTGCCACTGCTGGCTGGGGTAGCCAGCTTTTATTCCCTTATTTGTCCCCACCCACATCCTGCTGATTGGTCCATTTTAAAACCTCTAGCTAACCACAGAGTGCTGATTGGTGCATTTTTACAGAGCACTGATTGGTGCATTTTACAAACCTCTAGCTAATGTCACAACCTGGATATGGACATTGATACAATCCAGCAAGCCTTTTCAGATTTCCCATTTCACGTGCATTTAGTTCTGTGCAATTCAGTTCTGTGCAAATTAATTTGGCAGACTCCTGTGACCATCACCACAGTCAAGATACACTCGACTGGATTCTGAGAGGCACATTCCTTAAGCCTTCGTTTAATCTTTGAAAAAGAAAAAATCGCCTCATTCTTCTAACTCAAGGCATTCAGAGACTGTAGTTGGAAGTTAATTATGGGGCAGTCCACGTGCCCAGCGCCATGACAGGTGCCCACTGGAGCTGGGACTCCGAATTCAATTGGCTGCATGAGACACCCCCACAGAATGCACCCCTCTCACTTGACCTCTGAAGAAACAGACCAGAGCTGAGATTTCTTGTCCCAGTTTGACACTGGCAGAACCCAGACCCGGGGACCCCTGACTCTCTGTCCAGTGCTCTCCGAGCCTGTCCTGGATGGGTACTCCAGAATCGTCACCTCCGGAAAGGGCTTGGATGGAGCTGCTTAGAGGAAAGGAAAGAGGTGTTCACCAGCGTTCAGCTACATATACAAACGGCAAGGAAAACAGCTTTTTTGCAAAGCATGTAAATACCTATCCATGCAGGTATTTTAGACCAGAGTTTCATGGAAACTGAAACCGAGCAGGAAGAGGTGGCACACGTGTTTTGTCCGCAAACTTTCACCAATCCCAGACCATCACCTCCCCTTTTCGGGGATGTAAACGTGGGAGACTTGAAGACCTTGTGGCCCAATCCTAGGCGAGTGGGGCCAGCGTCTAG
>NW_012108441.1:1077784-1098924 GCF_000951045.1 Mandrillus leucophaeus | reverse complement strand
AGCGGCGGCCTGCACCTGCGGGGCTGCCCGGAGGCCAGGGGAGGAACGTGTCCCCTAGCCGTCCCCACCTGTGTTTGCCTCTCTGGGGTCCCTGGTTCGGCACACCTTGGACCCGTGCCTGTGATCACTACGAAACCCAGAGTAGCAGCTGTCGCCAGCGCAACTTCTCTATTCCCTTCAGCCCATCAATGTTTACTGACTTTCGGCTTCCAGTCCCAGATCCCCTGCGCACTGGATACCTGCGCAAACTTAGAGAAACCTGAAAGCCTGCTTCTTAAGAGCAGGACCCTAGTTCTAATAATAAGAAAGAAATTCCAGCTGTATCTCATCAGGAATGTTGTGTGTGTGTGGTTTGCTTTAGAACATTGAATTTTCTTGTCTCAAAACAAAATCCATCTGGAAACTTACCAGTTGAACCTGTATGAACTTGTAAAAGCAAACACATAAACAACAGTCTAGTCACCCTGTGTTCTGGTTAAAAGTGTGTAGTGGTCAGTTTCTCTGGGAAGGGTTGAGTCGGACCTTTCGTATGGACGAAGTTCCTTTTCAAATGTAAAGATTCTTGGCGACTAGAAGCGTTTGAAGATGATTTACTGGTTTTCTCGGTTTTCCTGCCTCTCCACAGCAGGAAGAAATTAAGTGATTCCTAACCCGCCCCACTGGTAATCAGTTTGGGAAGTGGGATGGCTTTGTTGTTCAAATAGCAAATGAGACACCAACGTCTTCCATTCTATATTTTCTGTCGCTTTTATGATTACAGAACTTTGTGGAGGGATTTGGGGAAGCCTTGGTT
This sequence comes from Mandrillus leucophaeus, assembly GCF_000951045.1. Lineage (NCBI taxonomy): Eukaryota > Metazoa > Chordata > Mammalia > Primates > Cercopithecidae > Mandrillus > Mandrillus leucophaeus. The sequence continues at coordinate 1,098,131 of NW_012108441.1, read as the reverse complement.
AGCTTTGCACTAAATTTTTGTTGAACTCAGGAAAGAGGTTGCCATTGTTTAAAATTGGACCAATGTGTAATCTTTTATCACATTGGCTTCTTTGGAAACATGGTGGACAGTCATAAAGTGTGTACACTCTGCCCAGCCAGAACACTCTTTTTCTTTTTTTTTTTCTTTTTTCTTTTTTTTTTTTTTTGAGACAGGGTCTTGTTCTGTCAGCCTCCTGAGTAGCTGGGACCACAGATGTGTGCCACCATGCCTGGTTAATTTTTTATTTTTTGTGGAAACGGGGATTTCACTATTTTGCCCAGGCTGGTCTCGAACTCCTCTGCCTCCCAAAGTCCTGGTATTACAGGCGTGAGCCACCGCGCCTGGCTCAGAATATGGATTAATCCAAGCTTTGAATCTTCCTTTCCCAAAAGCTACTGAAAAGTCACTGGGGCTCATTAAAAAATAGATCTTCTAATAGTTGGTTTTATTTGTTTTTTTTTTTTTTTTTTTTTTTTTTTGCTTAAAAAACCTTGTAATTAAATAGTTACATATTAGAGACCTGGAATATTGTGCAACTCACTTGCTATTTAGCAGACTCTGATTTGGGGGTAGCTTGCGTTAAGGTAAGAGGACACCTTCTCTTTATGATAATGAGGGTATCATTTGAAAGCCTCATGGGAGTGCGTGTAGTAGAATTGGGAGGGGTGTTAAGAACAGGGCTGGTTTGGTCCTGGTCTTCAGATGGAATTTTATCAGCCCATTTTATAGATGAAACAGCTGTGGCCCAGGCAGGGCAAATGGTGTATCCTGAGGTCACAAACTGTTGAGTCCTGGGAAGGGCCCTAAGAATCAGACTCTGGCCCCAGTGTTCATGCCTGCTGCTCCCCTCCGGTGTTCATGCCTGCTGCTCCCCTCCGGTCAGTGCCATGTGCTTGGGTCTGGGATCTCCTGCAATACCATATTGAATACGTTCATCACATCGGTTAGGTGAGGGTTTGCCAGCCTTGGCATTGTGGACTTTGTGAGCTGAATCTGTGTTTGCTGTGCTGTGGGGCTGCCCTGTGTTTTGGAGGATGCTCAGCAGCCTCCCCGGCCTCTACCTGCTTGATGCCACTGTCACCTCTCTCCAGGTGTAACAACAAAAACGTCTCCAGACATTGCCAAATGTCCTCTGGGGGCAAAATTAGGCTGGTTTTGAATCACTTTTGTTAGATTAACCATGTATCACCTTTGCTCTTAAAGGATTTTTGCCTTTAAACTTGTTTCTTTTTGAAGACACTGGCCTTTAGGGTGGTGTGTTTAGAGGCCCCTGGCATTGCCAGTGTTTGCATGGAGGGCTGTTTTCCTCCCACGCGTTGGCCCTGAGAATAGACTTTATTTACATAGTCAAACTCAAACAAATACTTGCTTCATCTGCATTTTTGTAGCTGGAGAAAGGAAATTGAAGCAGGAACTCCCAAGTGCTGTGTTTTATGGGCATCCACAGTGGCTGTTCAGGATCAGGACTGACTATTCTCTGGGTTTGGTTTGAAGCTAAAGGGATACTAACTTCAGAGGAGTAGCATTCTTAGAATTTGGGGTGCATGCATGAAGCCCAGCAGAACCTCCGCTGACAGATGGCGACAGGATTCATCACTCCTCAGTATGTTTCTGCTGATTTCTGCCTTGAAATTTTGCTACAGTTGGTGAAAAAAATGCACTCAAACCCATTTTTCCATGCGGTTGTTAGAGAGGGGACAGGAATAACGTCCATGCTGTAGGAATCTACGTAACGGAAGTAGAGATGGTGGATATATGTGATCCTGGCGGATTTTTTGCATGTTTCTGTTCCCATCCATTCAACCAGTGGAAGTCTTCAGTGGGGGGAGGGGAGGGGACTGATGTCTAAAATGTCACTAGAGTGGCTTGAATTCCACAAAGCTGTTTGGGGGACTCATTAGGAAGCGTTAAATACACCAGCTGGGTGTCAGCAACCCCCTGTGGCCTCAGGAATGTTTGTTAAGGGAGGGAAGGAATGAAGCCCCAGCCTCTCCTGTTCACTATTTCTTAGAGTCCGCTCCCTCCCCCCAAAAGAATGCCAGAAGCCTTAGCCCGAAGCGCCAAAGAAGACAGTAACTTGGGCCTGGCCTAGCCCCAAGGGCAGCTCCTTTGGGAACCCATTGATTTTCGGGTTGCCATTGGGCACCAGAGCTGTTGTGTGCGACAAGACTGCTGTGGTCTGGGATGCTTGGAGGTCCCCCCACCTGACTCACCCACCCCAGGGCTTCAGACTCTGAGAACATTTCTCTGGATAGGAGACAGAGCTTTGAAATGTCCTTTCCAGTGTGAATGCCAAAGACTGAATCAGGGCATATTTTGGGGGCTGTGCACCCAGGTGGCAAGTGTCTTGTGTAAAGTGTTAGCCGGGTCCTTGATTGCAGAGGGCACAGGGCTGAGACTGGTGGCTGGCGATGGGCAGGAATGGAGGCCCCGCGCCTGTGATGTACCTTCCTTATTGATTTGGAAAGGGGGCTCCACTTTATGGGCCATGCCAAGTCACTTCATGACCCGAGGACCGGGGAGATCAGAGTGACCACCCTGGTCGGGATCAGTTCTTGTCTTGTATGCCTTTATATTGGCTCCCACGAGGCAACCAAGCTCTTTGTGAAATATCAGTAAAGGTTTTGAAAAAGTGGAATCTGCTGAATTCAGCAGTGGGTCAGGAGCTGGTGACTCTCAACTTTGTGGCTGCTGGTGGATTTCTGTGCCCAGACGCAGTGTGCGGTCAACATCTGTACAAGGGAGTGCTGCTGCTTCTCCAGCTGTCTGAGAACCAGCGGGTGAGGGCTTGGATCTCCCCTGCCTCTGCCATCTCTGGGTGATGTCCGAGTTGTAAAGTCTCACTCACTTTTTGATGCCAGTTACTGTGTTTTCTTCAGGTATTAGGATGAGTGTCATTATAAAGATCCATTTGTATTTAAGAATTAATAGTAAGGTTAAAAACCAAGAGGTGAGCTTTCTTTCCTGTGCTGAAAGACCCTTTCAGTTGGTAGGCCCGCCTTGCCAACTGGCTTTCAAATCTATCTTTATTACCTTTTCCCAGACTGTGAATTAATGTGACCCTGCTGAATTCTCATCCTTGTTCTCCAGCGATGTTTTGGGCGAGAGTATGGAGTCAGGCAGTGGGCCTCAAGTCCTATTCCAGGGTCTGGGAGCTGGAGGCTTTGAGGGTCAGCTCTGGGAGGATTCTTCCTCTCTTAGACGTTAACTCAGCTTGACTCACACCTGTGAATCCAGAGCCTTCTGCGATTATGAGAAGCTATAAACATAAGCTGTGCATCTCACTTCTGTACCAGGATGCGTTTGGTCTTCATGGCTCAGTTATGAGTATTTCTTAACATGTCCTAACATTTATCTTTTGGAAAAAAAAAAAGAAAGAAAAGAACACTAGTTTGCCCAAGAGCTAAAGGTAGAATAGTATGAGATAATGAAAGGCTCAGAACAAATAGTAGTTTTCACCTTGTCTTAATGAGCTGGGGTTTCTTAATCTACCTTTGTAATTCGTGGTCAAAGAAGCTGGCTTGCCACTTGGGAAGGGCTGGTTTTTCTCTTTGGAAAGCATTTTGGAGTTGTCTGTCCCCTTGCCAGAGTTGTTTTGTATCAGCATGCAAATAAACCTGGATTTGTGGCCAAGTTCTTAGGGGCAGCGGAGGAAAGCTGGGACTCTGCAACTTTTCTTCTTGCATACTGGGTGCAGCGGGAACATTCTACTCGATAATGTTAGAGTATGAAGGCTGAATGGACTTCTTATTCAGGTCTTTTACTTTCAAGCACTGTAGTCAGGAGTGGGGTAATTCTTGAAGGATAAATTCTGCAGGTTTCTGCAAGCTGTCTTCCTACACATGCAAGCTGAAAACTTTAACCCACATGAAGGATTTTGAAAGAGTTCTGGGTTGCCTGTTGCTCTTTTAGGGCTTTTAAAAAATATCACCAGTGCCAGGCACGGTGGCTCATGGCTGTAATCCCAGCACTTTAGGAGGCCAAGGTGGGCAAATCACCTGAGGTCGGGAGTTCGAGACCAGCCTGACCAACATGGAGAAACCCTGTCTCTACTAAAAATACAAAAAATTAGCCGAGTGTGGTGGTGCATGCCTGTAATTCCAGCTACTCGGGAAGCTGAGGCCGGATAATCACTTGAACCCGGGAGGCGAAGGTTGTGGTGAGCCGAGATCGTGCCATTGCACTCCAGCCTGGGCAACAGGAGCGAAACTCCATCTCAAATAGAACAGAATAGAATAGAATAGAATAGAAAATCACCAGTATCTGATACAGGGAGGGTGTGTTCTGGAGGAATTGTTGTCCCTTACCTTGTGTGATGCAGTATTTGGGCTGTCCTATAGTAGAGCCAGCCTTTTCCCATTATGGGTGTGAGTATTCCAGCTTCTCTTTAGGGGAACATGCCTTAGAAGGATAATACTATATCATTAAAAAGAAAAAATTGGACAAATCTCATTCGGTTGAACCTCAGAACTAGGATGTTCTGAATTGCAAAGCAAAGGTAACTTTTTTTTCCCAGATAAGGAGCCCCTGGGCTGGTTTCTTTTTTTTTTTTTTAAATCTCCAGCATATTAAGTTGCAGGCAATGAGGGCTGCTTCTCTTGGATGGAAAGGCAGGAAAAACAGCATTTTGACTTGGCTAGGAAGGGCTGGGATTATCTTTCTTTTGGCAAAAGGTGACTTTCAGATCAAAGGCAAATTGTCAAGGTCAACAAGAACCCAGGCAGGGTAGACTCTGTGTCCTTGAAAGGTAACACTTACTTACTCATAGAAGGGAAGGGGTAAGCATGATAGTGTATTTTTTATTTTATTTTATTTTTTTGAGACAGAGTCTTGTTCTGTCTCCCACACTGGAGTACAGTGGCATGATCTTGGCTCACTGCAACCTCCACCTCTGGGCTTCAAGCAATCCTCCCACCTCAGCCTGGGGTTATAGGCACGCACCACCACGCCCGGCTAATTTTTGTATTTTTAGTAGAGATGAGGTTTTACCGTGGTGGCCAGGCTGGTCTGTAACTCCTGACTTCAAGTGAACCACCCGCCTTGGCCTCGCAAAGTGCTGGGATTACAGGCATAAGCCACCGCGCCTGGCCAAGAATGTTAGTGTATCTTTTATGAGGTTTTATTTTATCAAAGTGGCTCTTGCACAGTGTAAATTATCAAGCAGTTCTTCAAGGGTGCTTATATGCTACTGGTCATTTGGCCTGACTACTGATCATTTCCCCCTCCCTAGAGACAACTATCGAAACGTCTTAGCTGATTTCTTTTGGTATTTCCATCCATATCCCTAAATGATGGCTTATACTGTATATTGCTGCAACTTGTGTTTATTAGCTTGTTCTTCCCAATGTAGGATATTAGGATGTAGCCTTTTTTCCACTCTTTTTTTTTTGAAAGTCTCATCCTGCCATTCAGGCCAGAGTGCAATGGCATGATCTCGGCTCACTGCAACCTCCACCTCTGGGGTTCAAGCGATCCTCCCACCTCAGTCTCCTGAGTAGCTGGGATCACAGGCTCAAGCCACCATGCCCAGCTAATTTTTATATTTTTAGTAGAGACAGGGTTTCACCATGATGGCCAGGCTGGTCTCAAACTCTTGGCCTCAAGTGATCTGTCCGCCTCAGCCTCCCAAAGTGCTGAGATTACAGGCATGAGCCACTGTGCCTGGCCCTTATTTCCACTCTTTTCCAATGCTCACCTACCCTCCTCCAACTACTCAGGCATAATTCTTGGCCCCTCATACCCCTAATGTAATTACATCATAATTTTTTGTTGTGGGACCATCCTGTGAATTATAGAATGTTGAGCAGCATACCTAGCATACCTTTTTTTTTGAGACAGGGTCTTGCTCTCTTGCTCAAGCTGGAGTGCGGTGTCATGATCACAGCTCACTGCAGCCTCCACCTTCTGGGCTCAAGTGATCCTCCCACCTCAGCCTCCTGAGTAGCTGTGACTACAGGTGCATGCCACTATGCCCAGCTAATTTTTGTATTTTTTGTAGACATGGGGTTTCACCATGTTGCTTGGGTTGATCCTGAACTCATGACCTCAAGTGATCCTCCCACCTTGGCCTCCCAAAATGTTGAAATTACAGGCGTGAGCGACTAAGTCTGGCCTCTTCCCCCTCTTGATGCTGGTCACACTCTTCCCTACTCTGAGGAGCACGGGGTTAACAATATTCAGTGTTTATTTTGGTTGCTATTGCTATCACTGCTGAGTCTGGGGGTACATACTGTGGAGTCCTGATAAGTTAGCATCAATGAAGAAGGGATCCCAGGGTGGGGGAGAACAATTGTTCTGAGAAACTGCTAATCACAAACAACTCTATTTCCATGGAGCTTCTCCAGCATGACCCTATAAAACTTCCCTCCAGCCCCTGCCTCTTTGCAGACAACCCCTTCTCTGCTGTGTTGCCCGTTGCTCCCTTGCAACGTACTTTTTCTCTAATACACTAGTCTTCTCTTCTCTTTTCTTTCTTTTTTTCTGAGATGTAGTTTCGCTCTTGTTGCCCAGGCTGGAGTGCAACGGCATGATCTCGGCTCACCACAACCTCCACCTCCCAGGTTCAAGTGATTCTCCTGCCTCAGCCTCCTGAGTAGCTGGGATTACAGGTGCCCACCACCATGCCTGGCTAATTTTGTATTTTTAGTAGAAATGGGGTTTCTCCGTGTTGGTCAGGCTGGTCTCGAACTCCCGACCTTGGGTGATCCGCCCGCCTTGGCCTCCCAAAATGCTGGGGATTACAGGCATGAGCCACCAAGCCCAGCCATAAACTAGTTTTCTTTAACTCACCACTGTCTTGGTAAATTCTTTTACTGCCCATGACTCTGGCCCCGGCCAGTGTACCCACGACACTAGTTTCTGCAGTCACTAGGGTTCAGGATAGTTTTCTTTGCTTAATTTTCAGTGCACTTATCCTTGATTCATCCCTCAAATCCTCCCCAGTGATGAAATACCTCTTAATATATTCAGGCACACCGGGGGTCATCTTTTGAGATCTTCTCTGTCTGAAAACAGCATGATTTTTATCTTGACAGTAAATTGTTTGGGTGCAGTCCTGAATGGAGACAGTTCTCCCACAGCACTCTGAAGGTGGTGTCCACTCTGCTGGTGTGCAGTATTGCTGGAGGGAGATCAGACGTTTTTGTTTCTGGATCTTTTGTACTAGGTCTGCTTTTTCCCTCTCATTTTCTTTTTCTCTTCTTTTTTTTTTTTTCCTTTTTCTTTTTTTTTAAAAGACAGAGTCTTGCTGTGTTGCTCTGGCTGGAGTGCAGTGGCTATTCACAGGCACGATTATAGCCACACTACAGCCTTGAACTCCTGTGCTTAACTGATCCTCCTACCTCAGCCTCCCAAGTAGTTGGGTTTACAGGTGTGTACCACTATGCCCAGCTCTCTTATTTTGCATTTCTTTGTATTTTTGTTCTTCCTTGAAGATTTTGTTCAACATCATCTTCTAATCTTTCCATTAAGTTTTAAATGTATGTCCTCATTTTTTCCCCAGATTCTAAACTTTTAAAATTTGTTTCTCAAATGTTCCTTTTTCATACCATACTGATCTTGTTTCATGATTCTTACATATCTGTGACAGTATTAAGCTGGTCTCTAAAAATGCCCTCTTTTTGCATAGATTGTTTCTGAGCTCTGCTTTTGTTGTTTGTTTTGGCTGCTTTCTTACCTGTTAGAGGTTGTCTTCAAATGTCTAGTGCTCCTTGGCCGTCTGCTGGTATTGAAGGTTGAGTTCCCCAAAATGCTGTCTGGACGCTCTGTACGTGGGGGTGAGTGATCAGGTGAAGCTGTTTCCCTGGGTATTCCTCCAAGGCTGTATCTTTCTATTGTTTTGTTTTTTTTTTTTTTTTGGAGGGGCAGGGGGGCAGCCGTGTTTTTGTCAGATACTTTTTTCTACTTAATAAACTTCTGGTGTAGTGCAGGTTGAAAAGTAATGGGAAGTCTGCCAGTTGAGGAGATCTCTGCTTTGCTCAGCTGGGCGAGGGTGGTCGTCTCTGCCCCCAACTCTGGCTGTAGTGGTTCCGGTTTGGAGGGAAGGTCACCACTAGGCAGGGGAGGCAGTGCTTGCTTGCATCCGGAGCTGGAACTTGCTCTCAGTTCCTAACCGTTTCTAATTGGTAATCCTTTGTCTGTCCAACTAGAATCATTCCTACTTTATTGTGGTATCATGGGGATTACATGAGGCAACACATAAAGCTATCTCTAGTAAATTTAAATTCCCCCTCACTTCTCCTCCTTACTTTCCCTACTCAATCCTGATTCATTGAGAATTTGGGACTTTGGGAGGCCGAGGTGGGAGGATTGCTTGAGCCCAGGAAGTCAAAACAAGCATTGGCAACAAAATGAGACCCCATCTCTATAACAAATACAAAAATTAGCCAGGCAAGTTGGTATGTACCTGCAGTCCCAGCTACTTGGGAGGCTGAGGTGGGAGGATCGCTTTGAGCCCAGGAGGTTGAGGGTGCAGTGAGCCAAGATCATGCCACTGCACTCCAGCCTGGGCGACAGAGTGAGACTCTGTCTCAAAAACAAAAAATAAATAAAAAATAAAAATAAAATAAAAGATACATCTAATGCCCAGCATCGGTACATTTCCTTTGTTATTTGTAGCCCACCAGAAGTGATTCTTTCCTCTCCTCTACCAAAAATTTTTTTTCTAGAATAATAGTGTTTCTTATTTTTATAATATTAATAAATGGAGTAGCTCTTTCAGATCAATGTGGTATTCAGAGTAGGGTTTTTGTTTGTTTGTTTGTTTGCTTGCTTGTTTTGATATGGGGTCTCATTCTGTCATTCATGCTGGAGTGTGGTGGTATGATCACGGTTCACTGCAACCTCAGCCACCTGGGCTCAAGCAGTCTTCCCACCTCAGCCCCCAGGTAGTTAGGACTAGAGGCACATGCCGTCACACCTGGCTAATTTTTAGTATTTTCTCTAGAGATAGGGTTTCGCCATATTGCCCAGGGTGGTCTCGAACTCCTGGGCTCAAGTGATCTACCCACCATGGCGACCCGAAGTGTTGAGATTACTGATGTGAGCCACTGTTCCTGGGCCAGAGTAGGGTTTTTAAAAAGTAGTTTTGGGAAGTGGAAATAGTGGGAAAGATGAAGGTTCAGTATCCCTGTGACAAGACTCTATTTCTTCACTCTTTCAATCTTTGGAGTAGAAAATCTGTTAAGGTTTAGAGTGGGACCCACAAGTGTGGCAGAAATGCTGCCTGCCAGAGTCCTTGTTGCCTCCTCCTTTCTCACACTGTTGGGCCACATTTCCCAGCCTCCCTTGCAGTTAGCTGTGGCCACATGACACTTCTACCCTGGGGAGTGCAGCTGCAGCCATGCCTGCCATTTTACTTTATCCCTTCTGGCTGCCTGGAGTGAAGATGGCCACAGGGCAGAGTTCATCAGCTTGGGTCCCTGAATGACTGCAGAGGTGGCTGCCTATGCTATGGTCACCATCCAAGCCAGTACCATTACATGAGCAAGAAATAAGCCTCTGCTGTGTTTGGGCCATTCATTGTATGTTTTTTGGATTATTTGCTGTAACAGTTAGACTGTTCTCACAAATGAAATGCCGGGAGAAATCAGAAGTTTTCCCTTTAGCAAATATACCCAGCTTTAAGAGGCGGAATGTACAGTGCTTCTTTTACACCCATGCTGGAAGGAGTGAGGAAAGCATCACTGTGGGTGTCCAATTAGCATGAAGCCTATTCCCTGCACACGTATTATATAAAATGAGACCTCCACACCCATTGGCTTCTTTCCACCTTAGCCTTTTCTCTCAGCTGTTAATTTAATACTGCCCCTCCCGGCCCTCCCCCCCACCCACCCTGTCCCCGCCGCCTTGCTCTTGCTTCTCCTCCCCGGGGATGATTTCCTGGGAGCCCTGGAGCATTAGGGCGGGAGGTTGGGAGAATGCCCAGTCTAGATAATTAGTCCTAGGTAGGGCTGACTGGAGGCACAGGGGTTGGGGTGGGTGGCCAGCTGCTGTTGGGATGATTTCAGGGATTGGACCTTCCTCCTGGTGGCAGTGCCCTTTCTTTAACTGCCTTGGTTAAAATGCAAATGTTGCTCCGGAGGGCTACACATTGTCATCATTAACAGAACTGCCTTCATCAGATTAATTAATTATAGTCTTGTATGGCAGACTTTTTTCCCCCCGGTAATAGCACCCAGACACATGAATTAGACCAGCAAAGAGAGGAGAGATAAAGTTGAAAGCCAGATGAAAGCCAAGTAAAACTGGCCTCGGGAGGAAGGTGGAGCTGGCAGAGTGGGAATGCTGAGGAAAGACCTTGTCTGTTCAGGTACTGGCCGCCTACAAAGAGGAGTTAGGACAGCCTGTGGAGGAAGGTGGTAGGGAGGGCAGGGACCTAAGTCCAGCTGAAAGCCCTCCCTGGACTTGCAGAAGAGGTGAAAGAGATTCTTTACCTGCGGCTTGCAGATTCTGAAGCTGACGAAATTCCATGTCTTTTGTTGTTAATCGTGCATCTGTTTGCAAATTTGTAAACATGGTGATATTTATCTCTGCTAATTATATAATGCTTTGTATAGTGTCTTTTTTTCTTGTTGCATAATTAAAATGAAAAAAATTGAAAATAAAGGAAAAGATTGATCCATAGCCCAAAACATGTAATAATCTTATTTCTGAAAGTACAGCTGTATTGATTTTTCCCCGTCTCTATGGAATTCTTTGCTTTGAACCTCGTAGAGCTAATTTTTAATTGCTTGAAAACCCTTAAGAATTACATTGTCAACAATCTTTGGAATCAGATGAAAGGAAGTTTAATTTTGTGTATGCCACTTGACGTTTTAAGAAATGGTATGTTTTGTTGTGGAATATATTGAGTTTTATAATTTAGCTTTTTCTAGGCAGGCATATTTTTAAAAACCCTAATTTCTAGAAAACGGAGTGTACTTTATATTGGTCAAATATGTCAGTCTTTCAAACAACTGTGTGCTTTTTTGTATGTGCAGCTTTTCTTAACATTTTCATTATGTTTAGATGCCTTGAATCTTGAATTAAAGTTTGGAAAGAAAACATCTGGACTTGAAAAGGTAGGCCTGCTGCTGCTTCCATCATATTTATTTTGTGTTGATTTAACGACAGAGCTCTCACACGCTGATGCCATTAGGGTCTGGGACGGAGCCATTTCCACTCCCCCTCCTCATTTTTAGTGGCTGGTGTTTTGGGGACAAGTAATTAAAACTTGTACCACTATGCATGGTTGTGAAATCTCAACACAAAGGTAAAGTTCACATTCTCGGCTAGTTCCTGAGGATGCACCTCCTTGTACCCTGAGGCAGGAACTTGCTTTGCTTTTACCGAGAGTTTAATTCTTTTTTGTTTTGAGATGGAGTCTGGCTCTGTCGCTCAGGCTGGAGTGCTGTGGCATGATCTTGGCTCACTGCAACCTTTGCCTCCTGGGTTCAAGCAATTTTCCTGCCTCAACCTCCTGAGTAGCTGGGATTACAGGTGCGCCACCATGCCCGGCTAATTTTTGTATTTTTAGTGGAGATGGGGTTTCGTCATGTTGGCCAGGCTGGTCTCGAACTCCTAACCTCAGGTGATCTGCCTGCCTCAGCCTCCCAAAGTTCTGGGATTACAGGTGTAAGCCACAATGCCTGGCCTGAGAGTTTAAGTTTTAATTTTTAAATTACCCATGTTGTAATTGCTTCGCTGAAAAAAATGTTCAATTCATATGAAAACTATTTCCCCTTCTTTCTGTTTTTACAGTGACTTCCACTGGTTCTTTTCCTTTGCCATCTACTAGAAGGTTGGATTTCTTGAAGATCCTTTTATCTGTCCTCTCTCATCTAGGTGGTCTCGTGCTTCCTTGAAATAACGTGCCTATAGACAATGCTCATATCTGTATGTGCAGCCTCAACTTCTCTTTTTTTTTTATTTTCAATGACCGTTTTACCAAATCAGCTTTTCGTCTGAACTCTGAAATGGCCCTTGTGTGTTGCTGAGGCCCTTTAAACTCAGCACGATCCAAATGGGAATCATTCATCTTCCTTTAACTTCTCTAATTCTGGGTTTCTAATCTTGATCATCAGTTTATCCCCAAATCTAGAAGTCATCCCTGATGCCTTCCTCCCCTTAACCTCCCACAGCCAATTGATCACCAATCCTTTGGAGCCTAAATATGGGGTGTGTGTTGCTTTCTTCTCATGCCCAGCGTCACTGCCTCCAGTGGTTTGCTCCAGTGACTGCCCAGGCAATCACAGGAGTCTGTAACTTGCATACTGCTGCTCACCTCTTCACATGGCAGACTCTTGAGACCTCCAGTAGTGGGTGTGCCAAAACAGTGGTCTACTTCTCATGCTGTTGCTGGAAAAGCCTCAGTAATTCCTCATGGGCCACCTTAGCTAGGTATAGAAGGCTTATTTATTTTATGTATTATTATTATTATTTTTTTTGAGATGGAGTCATGCTCTGTCACCCAGGCTGGAGTGCAGTGGTGTGATCTTGGCTCACTGCAACCTCTGCTTCCTGGGTTCAAGTGATTCTCTTGCCTCAGCCTCCCAAATAGCTGGGATTATAGGCGCCTGCCACCACCATGCCTGGCAAATTTTTGTATTTTTAGTAGAGGTGGGATTTCACCATGCTGGCCAGGCTGGTCTTGAACTCCAGACCTCAAGTGATCCACCCGCCTCAGCCTCTCAAAGTGCTGAGATTACAGGCGTGAGCCACTGCGCCTGGCCACTTTATTTTTACTTTATAGAGATGGGGTTCTCATCTCTGTCACCCACTGTAGTGGGTGGTATGCAGTGGTGTAATGATAAATCACTGTAACCTCAAGCTCCTGAGCTCAAATGATTCTGCCCCCAACCCCTGCCTCAGCCTCCCAAATAGCTGGGACTACAGGCATGCGATACCATGCTCAGCTAATTATTTTTATTTTTTGTAGATACAGAGTCTCACTGTGTTGCCCAGGCTGGTCTTGAACTCTGGCTTCAAACAGTCCTCCCATCTTAGAAGGCTTTTTCTATTTTATCTCCTGCCTATTTTCCACCCTCATTTGCCGGTAACTCTTCGTGTAACACTGTATTAGTCTGTTCTCACGCTGCCAGACATACCCAAGACTGGGTAATTTATAAAGGAAAGAGGTTTAATGGACTCACAGTTCCACGCGGCTGGGGAGGAGGCCTCACAATCATGGCAGAAGAACAAGGAAGAGCAGAAGGATGTCTTACATGGAGGGAGGCAAGAGAGAATGAGAGCCATGTGAAAAGGAAAACTTACAAAACCATCAGATCTCGTGAGACTTATTCACTACCATGAGAACAGTATGGGGGAAACTGCCCCCATGATTCAATTATCTCCCACCAGGTCCCTCGCATAACATATGGGAATTATGGGAGCTATAATTGAAGATTTGGGTGGGGACACGGCCAAACCATACCCAACACTTTAGCTGAGTATGAAAAGTTCTACATGCTTTAGCATCTTCCTTTTCCCTAGCCTTGTCTTCTGCTGTTACCCGCCTTGATCCTCCAGTCCTACATTGTATAATATGGTGGCCACTTGTCATATGTGACTGTTGAACAGTTGAAATGTAGCTGGTTCAAATTGAGATATACTGTAAATTAAAATATACACTGGATTTTACACTTAGTCTGAAACACAAAAGATGTAAAATATTTTAATAATTTTTTTATTATGTTGGAATTATAATATTTTGACTACATTGGGTCAAGTAACTAAGATATATTATTAAAATTAACCTGGCCAGGCACGGTGGCTCATGCGTGTAATCCTAGCACTTTGGGAGGCCAAGGTGGGCTGATCGCTTGAGCCCAGGAATTCGAGACCAGGCTGGGCAACATGGTGAAACCCTGTCTCTACAAAAAAATACAAAAAATTAGCCAGGCGTGGTGACTGGCACCTGTAGTCCAAGCTGCTTGAGAGGCTGAGGTGGAAGGATCACCTGAGCCCAGGAGGTTGAGGCTGTGGTGAGCTGTGATTGTGCCATTGCACTCCAGCCTGGGTGACAGAGTAAGAAAGACCCTGTCTCAAAAAATAAAAATTAAAAATAAAAATAAAATTAATTTGACATGTTCCTTTTTACTCTTTGAAATGTGGCTCCTAACCAATTTGAAGGTGGATGTGTAGTGCTCTTATTTCTGTTGGACAGCTCTGCTTTAGCCTTTTTTTTTTTTTAAAGAGAGATGGGGTGTTAAGCTATGTTGCCCAGGCTGGACTTAGCTACTGGGCTCAAGTGATCTTCCCACCTCAGCCTCCTGATGTGGCTGGCACTACAGTCGTGCCTCACCATGCCCAGCTTGCTTCAAACTCTTGTTAGGCGGAGTGTGGTTTTTAGGTTAGCACATCCGCATCACCTGGGAGCTTGTTACAACTGCAGAATCTCAGACCCTGCCCCATACCTGCTGAATCAGAACCCATATTTTAACAACGTGATTTAGTCACATGGTAAAAAGTTTGCTGAGTGCTGCTTTAGAGAATGATTTGCTGGTCTCCCAGCATCCTCTGTTATTTGAGGCCTTGCAGAGTTTCTGAGACATTCACAGTTTTGTGGAAGGCTTTGCTCAGATTACATCACCCAGGCGAAGTGGCCCTAACTCTCCGTCCCCAGTCATGTGGAATGCCCTCGGTGGCCCTCTATAATCATTGGTTTTGCAGCATCCTTAAGCCTACTTGACCTGGGAGATCCCTGACAGTGGGGACTGGCTCTGTTTCATTGCTGGTATCACAGGCATATTGCCTGGCATGTAATAGGTCCTTAAATATTAAAGTCCTTTAAACACAGCTTACACGTAGCCTTGAGATGGGATGAATGACTGCACATTGTTACACTGTTCTGAGCACTGTTAGGTCCTTTGTCCCCTCCCTTTTTATGAGGACCATCTAAGACAAGGTAACTTGGGCTGAGAGTGATCTGCCTGGGTCATGCAGGTTGTACATGGAGTCAGGATCTGAAGTCTCCATCTGGGTGACATCACAGCTGCAGATTTCTTTTTCTTTTTCTTTTTTTTATGAGACAGCATCTTGCTGTGTCACCCACGCTGGAGTGCAGTGGCGTGATCACAGTTCCCTGCAGCCTTGACCTCCTGGGCTCAAGCAGTCCTCCCGCCTCAACCCCTGAGTAGCTGGAACCACAGGCACACACCACCTCGACTCCTGGCTTGGTTATTTTTTTAGTTATTTATTTATTTTTTTTGTAGAGATGGGGTCTTACTATATTGCCCAGGTTGGTCTTGAACTCCTGGGCTCAAGTGGTCCTCCTGCATCAGCCTCCCAAAGTGCTGGGATTACAGTTGGGAGCCACCACCCCGGTAGCATCCCAGCTCTTTCTCCCTCTTTACCTCCTTGCTAAACAAGACACTTAAGCCTATCTTACTGTGTAAGCCACATGAGCCATACAAAGATTTCTTAAAGATAATTTTTAAAAAATGTGTAGCCTCAAAAGATTTTAGATATTTTTTTCTAAAACAGAAATGCACACAGCAGTCTTGCTTTACGGTAACCCTTGGTTCTGTGGGGATGGGACTGGCTCAGGTGCCAGAGGCTGGTTGGAGAGGCAGGCCTCCATGCTGTCTCTTTGGTGCTTGCCCCCAGGACTCCAGCGAAGGGTGCCCGGTGCTTTTCCCACCCGACGGTGCTCTGTGCCTCCCTTCAGGAAGAAAGCAGAACTGACTGCCGCCCACTACCAGATTCAGGAGCCTCTCCTGCCTTCCTGGGAAGGTGGTTTTGATGAGGTACTGATGGACTTGGGCCTGGTTTTTACAAAGTGAGCATAGCCATCAGTTGTTCCATTGCACACAGCCAACTCTTAGGAGGGGCCGCCTTCACAGACCACCTCCGGACACAGAAGTCGAGATTTTAGGCTTTTCTCCTATGCATGCAGTATACTCCGTGGGCACACAAGGGAAAAGCAGTGCCAGTGAGAATCTGCCAGCGCTGTTTGGACAGCACGGGTTCTCGACGGGTGTTGTTTTATGTGCGTGTGGCGGATATAAGAACCGCCAACCAATCTCGATAACAAATCTAGCCGTTTAAACATCTACAGACATTTTAACGGTCCTAACCTATGGTCACTCACGGTGTCTGGCCTTGGGAAGATGGGCTGGGTGGGTTGAAGGCGGCCCACTGAATTAACCAGATCATGCCCGGGTTGGGAGGATGGCGCGTTAAATTCTGTGGTATCTGATGTCTCTTTCTGTTAGCTGCCTGTCTTCCTTTGACAACTCCCCAGTGGACAAGGTCTTTGGGGAGATGGAGGCTGAAGGAGCATGTGCTTATGGTCCAGCAGGAGGTGGTGTGTCACTTAACACTCCTTCCCAGGACTCTGAGTCTCGAGCGGGGCAAGGGCTGGGTGCAGTCAGCTCCGTGGCCTGCTGTGGGTGATGGGCTGGGGCCCAGAGAAAACAGCTTGGATGCAACGGTCTGCAAGACCAGCCTCCCCAGGTTCCTTGTCTCTGGCTCATTTCTGACCCTTTACCTAAGACTTCCAACAATCCTTATGTTCCTGGTAGCATCTTAGTAAATCACCCTTTCGCTTACAAATAGGAATTCATTTCCATTGCTCGCAACCAAGAAAACCATGGCCTGAAACAGCCTAGTAGGAAGCCTGCAGACCTGAGATCAGGGGGGCCTTACCACTTTGTCGTTTGTGGCCCTCTGCAAACGTGCCGTCCGACGCACTGCAAGGAAGAGTCTCTGCTTCAGAAGCTCTGAGGAGTGGCATCCTGAGACTGGCTGTGGTGAGCTGGTGGGTGCAGCTGTCTCCTGCACACTGACCTTCTTCCCTGGGTGGCTGTCCCCAGACCTCTGAAATTTGGGAGGAACCAGGGTTTCCTTTTAGTTTACCCTCACCGGCACTGTCCAATCTGGAGTCCTGGAGGGTGGAACATTGTAGGAATGACTCCTGGGCTCTGTAGAGCACCTACTGTATGCCAGCAGCTGTGCATTATGCTGTGACTTCCTGGGCTCTGGGAACTGCTGTTATTCCGTATCACCAAGTCACATTGCATCGGAGTGATGCAGTCAGAATCCACATAGCGGCCAGGCACAGTGGCTCATGCCTGTAATCCCAGCACTTTGGGAGGCTGAGGTGGGTGGATTATTTGAGGTCAGGAGTTCAAAAAATAAAAAATAAAAAAATAAAGGAATCCAAGTAGCATCTGCCAAATTTCCACCGTGCTCCAGGCACTGTTCAACTTTATGTGAACTTCACAGTGGTTCTGTGGGGTAGGTTTATACAGTTGGTATTGGTGCTATGATCTGAATGTTTCTGTCCCCCCAAAATTCCGATGTTGAAAACCCACAAGGTGATGGTATCAGGAGGTGGGGACTGGGTGTGGTGGCTCACGCCTGTAATCCCAGCACTTTGTGGGGCTGAGGTGGGCAGATCACTTGAGGTCAGGAGTTTGAGACCAGCCTGGCCAACATGGTGAAACCCTGTCTCTACTAAAGATTCAAAAATTAGCTGGGCTTGGTGGCAGGCACTTGTAATCCCAGCTGCTTGGGAGGCTGAGGCAGGAGAATTGCTTGAACCTGGGAGGAGGAGATTGCAGTGAGCTGAGATCGCGCCATTGCACTCTAGCCTGGGTGACAGAGTGAGACTGTGTCTCAAAAAAAAAAAAAAAAAAGAGGTGGGGTCTTTTGGGAGGTGATTAGGAATGGGATCCATGCCCTTATAAAAGAGACCCAGGTAGTTCCTCGTCCCTTCTGTCCTGTGAGGACACAGTGTGAAGGCGCCTCCTGCAAACCAGGAAGTGGGTCCACAGCAGACACTGAATCTGCCGTCTCTTGACCTTGGACACCCAGCCTCCACAGCTATGAACAATACATTTCTGCTGTTTATGAGCCTCCCAGTCTGTGGTGTTTTGTTACAGCGTCTTGAACTAGACAGTTAGTGAGGAGCGTTAGGCTTAGAGAGGTTGAGAAACCTGCCCGTGGTTATGGCAGGGCCAGTCTCTTCACTCGCACCACAGGCACGTTGCTGGGGCCCATGAACACGTTCTAGTTTTCAGAAGAAAATGAACTTTTAGGTTCCCAAAAATGTTTAGAGATAAATTATTTCAATATTTATTTACTGTATAATATTAATTTATATAAAATAATTGAATATATAACATCAAGTTAAATAGATTAACTGAAATACATTAATGATCTGGATGAAGTATATAACTTTAATTTGGTATATCACATTAATGTAGTCATCCTTATGCCAGCACAGTCATCACATACAACTTTAATCCTTTTTGTTTTTGTTTTTTTTTTTTTTTGAGACAGAGTCTCACTCCGTTGCCCAGGCTAGAGTACAGTGGCTCGATCTCTGCTCACTGCAAGCTCCGCCTCCCGGGTTCACGCCATTCTCCTGCCTCAGCCTCCCAAGTAGCTGGGATTACAAGCCTGCACCACCACACCTGACTAATTTTTGTATTTTTAGTAGAGAGGCTTTCACCATGTTAGCCAGGCTATTCTCCAACTCCTGGGCGCAAGGCATCCTCCTGTGTTGGCCTCCCAAAGTGCTGGGATTATAGGCATGAGCCACCACGCAGGGCCCAACTTTAATCCTTTTTTATGGAGATGGGGTCTAGGGAAGGCCTGCGGGGCCCTGGGTCACAGCTGGCAAGTGAAGGGACTGGGTTCCCACCCATTCTGTTTGGATTCAGAAGCCTCATGAAAGTCCCTGCCTCGAGTATGTCTGAGCCTGGATGATCCCCGAGTAGGGTCACAGCCAGCCCCGTCGCCATGCCTAGCACATAACAGACACTCAGTAGATGTTTGGTAGGTGCAGGAAAGCCAGCCTATGAAAGGGCGCTCATCCTTCCTGCATTCAAGCATCAAGCCTGGTGTCAGAGCTGGGGTCGTTCTGCTGCTTTGCTTCAGACGTGCGAGTTTGGGGGCATATGTCAGAGTGTCTCCAGGACCAAGCAGGTTGCACAGGGGGCTGTTTCCATGAGCCTGGGCTAAGGGGACCTGTCGGGAGACCGGCAGCCCTGGGAGACAGGAACAGGCCTCAGGTGTTTCTAAGGATCTAGACCTTGGTGTATTGTAAAGACATCACAAAATCAGGCTTCCAGAGGCCTCATAGCGACAGGTGTGTCACATAGCATGTGCTGTGCCATGGAAATAAAACCCGAGTTCAGGACTGCATGCTGCCTGCTGGTCTAGACTGTAAAAAACTGTCCGTGCCCCAACAAAAAAGTAAAGCAGAGAAATTAGACTCCTGAGATTAAAGCAATTTGCCTTTCTTTCTTGTCTTCCACATTGCTTGTAGCAAGGTGATGCTTTTCTGTGAAAAGGCATTTCTCACTGTCTAAAGGGAGCCCTTCTCTGATCCCCCACTGAGAGCAGCCCTTCTGAGTGTCCTTTCCCACCCCCTCTGGGCTGCCAGGCTCTTGCTGCTAACTTGACTCTTCTGAAGTCTCTTTTTAAGGTTCAATGTCATGGGGAGGTCAGAGAGGGGCGTGGTTCAGCAGGAAAAGAGGAAGAGAGCCTGACTCGTGACCATCCTGGGTGCCAGGCACACCTGAGCACATGCAGCCCCGAGCTGTTAGCCTGGACAAGCCCAGGCCTGGCACCGCAGGGAGAACTGGTTCGTGGATTCAGTCTCCACAGCCTGATTTCCTCCCAGACTTTGCCCTGCTTGGAGCATTCCGATCTCCCGTGTTTGAGGATTTCATCCAGTAAGTGCAGTAGTGCTGCACCCTCTCAGACTAAAGGTGTGCTGTGCACCCTGGGAGTTCCTTTACTTGGGGGTGGTAGGAGAGGCTGGAGGAAGCCTGCCTGCACTTCTTTTTTCTTGAAAAAAGAGGTTTTTTTCATTATTAAAAATGGAGGCTGTGTGCTGTGGCTCACACCTGTAATTCCAGTGCTTTGGGAGGATCACTGGAGCCCAGGGGTTCGAGACCCTGGGCAATATAGTGAGACCATGTCTCTACAAAAAAAAAACAAACAAACAAAAAAAAAACAAAATTAGCCAGGTGTGGTAGTGCACGCCTGTAGTCCCACCTACTTGGGAGCCTGAGGCTGGAGGATTTTGCTTGAGCCAGAGAGTTGGAGGCTGCAGTGAGCTGTCATTATGCTACTGTACTCCAGCCTAGGTGACAGAGTGAGACCCTGTCTCAAAAAATTTTTTAAAAATAAATGGATATAATGGCTGGGCGCAGTGGCTCACACCTGTAATCCCTGCACTTTGGGAGGCCAAAGCGGGAGGATCACCTGAGGTCAGGAGTTCGAGACCAGCCTGGCCAACATGGTGAAACTCCGTCTCTACTAAAAATACAAAAAATTAGCCAGGCATGGTGGCAGGCGCCTATAATCCCAGCTACTCGGGAAGCTGAGGCAG
>NW_012108441.1:1066204-1077263 GCF_000951045.1 Mandrillus leucophaeus | reverse complement strand
GTAGAGACGGGGTTTCACCGTGTTAGCCAGGATGGTCTTGATCTCCTGACCTCGTGATCCGCCCATCTCGGCCTCCCAAAGTGCTGGGATTACAGGTTTGAGCCACCGCGCCTGGCCGTAATTCCAGAACATTTTTATCACCCCAAAAAAGAATCCCTACATCCATTAATACTCCCTCCCCATTTCCTCCCTTCCCCCAAATCCCACCCCCGCACTGATCTGCTTTCTCTTATTAGTCAGGGTTCTCTAGAGAGACAGAAGTAATAGGAAATACCTATGAAGAGGAGTTTATTAAGTAGTATTTATTCACATGATCACAAGGTCCCACAACAGACTGTCTGCAAACTGAGGAGCAAGGAAGCCAGTCCGAGTCCCAAAACTGAAGAACTTGGAGTCTGATGTTCGAGGCCAGGAAGCATCCAGCATGGGAGAAAGATGTAGGCTGGGAGGCCAGGCCAGTCTCTCCTTTTCACGCCTTTCTGTCTGATTTAGATTAGACTGTGCCCACCAGATTAAGGGCAGATCTGCCTTCCCCAGCCCACTGACTCACATGTTAATCTCTTTTGGCAACACCCTCACAGACACACCCAGGACCCAGGATCAATATTTTGTGTTCTTCGATCCAATCAAGTTGACACTCAGTATTAACCATCACAAGTCCACCCCTTGTCAATGTGAGATCATACATAATCTTCAAGTAAAGACAATAATAAGGTCATAATTACACCTAACATAATACAGCTATCCTTCATACAACCAAAAATGCACCAATCCCCAACCCAAATACTATTACATAAAGCTGATAATACTTAAATGCTGATATGAAGTCAATAAATCTTTTTTTTGAGACAGAGTCTCGCTCTGTTGCCCAGGCTGGAGTGCAGTGGCACGATCTCAGCTCACTGCAACCTCTGCCTCCTGGGTTCAAGCAATTCACCTGCCTCAGCCTCCCGAGTAACTGGGACTACAGGCGTGCGCCACGACGCTGGCCAATTTTTTTTTGTATTTTTAGTAGAGATGGAGTTTCACCATGTTTGCCAGGCTGGTCTTGAGCTCCTGACCTCAAGTGATCCACCTGCCTTGGCCTCCCAAAGTGCTGGGATTACAGGCGTGAGCCACTGTGCCTAGCCTGAAGTCAATAAATCTTATGTCACGTGATAAAGGAAAAGAAATTAAAATAAAGATATTTTCCTAGTACAGGTGTATACATGCACAAACGTGCTTTTAGCAAAAGGAGGAGGAAATACTCATGACAGTTACAGTCCCCATTTCTGCAACTGGTCACATGGTCGTAGCTGGTACTGATGACTACCTTCTACTACCCATTCTGTATTCCCTTTGCCTTCAGCAAGCTCCTTAGCTGATTGTGTTTTTTTGCCTGGTGGAGTGACTCAAACCTTCATTCCTGAAGGGTCTGGGTCATTCGTAGTCTGGCCTGGATTGGGCTGTTGTAGTGTTCCCTTAACCTTAATCACAGGGCATGGTAATACTAAGAGATGCCCTAATGGGTCTCCTGTATTCCATGCATACTCTTCCCTAGCTCCGTTGTGGAGTAGTAGACTGATTTTATCTTGATAGTCTGGGTCAGTCACCCCAGCCAACACTGTAACTCCCTTCTTATCCTGTTGACTTAAAGGTAGGAGGAGCCCAAAGCAGCCAGGTGGCAATCTGAACTTCCAGTTTAATGGAATCATTGTTGTGTCTCCTGGCGGCAGCGTTCCTCCCTCTGGAACTAAGACCCCTAGGCCAACAGAATGTAATGTTGCAGGAACAGGAAGCAAAAATTTTGCTAGTGGATCACTAGGGGTGATGGTAAGTCGTGCCACGTCTACTTCCACCCCTTGATTCCTGGACCCATGAATTCTGGCTATGGGAGAAACAGTACCATACATTGGATGCTGATTCAGAGCATACATGGCCTTCTGAAGAACTTTGCCCCAGCCCTGCAAAGTATTGTCACCTAGTTGGCGTTATAGTTGACTTCAAAAGACCATTCCACCATTCCATTAATCCAGCTGCTTCAGGATGAAGGGGAACGTGGTAAGACCAGTGAATTCCATGAGCATGAGCCCACTGCCACACTTCTTTAGCTATAAAGTGAGTGCCTTAGTCAGAGGCAATGCTGTGTGGAATACCATGATGGTGGATAAGGCATTCCATGAGTCCACAGATGGTAGTCTTGGCAGAAGCATTGCGTGCAGGATAGGCAAACCCATATCTGGAGTAAGTGTCTATTGCAGTGAGGACAAACATTTGGCCTTGCCATGATGGAAGAGGTACAATATAATCAACCTGCCACCAGGTAGCTGGCTGATCACCCCAAGGAATGGTAACATATCGAGGGCTCAGTGATGGTCTCTGCTGCTGGCAAATTGGGTATCCAGCAGTGGCCATAGCCAGGTCAGCCTTGGTGAGTGGAAGTCCATGTTGCTGAGTCCATCCATAACCTCCACCCCTGCCACCATGGCCACTTTGTTCATGGGCCCATTGGGCGATGATGGGTAGCTGGGAAAAGAGGCTGAGTGGTGTCCACAGAAAGGGTCATCCTATCCAGTTGATTCTTAAAATCCTCCTCTACTGAGGTCACCTGTTGGTGAGCACTCACATGGGATGCAAGTATCTTCACAGTTTTTGACCACTCAGAAAGGTCCATCCACAAACCTCATCCCCGAATTTCTTTGTCACCAATTTTCCAATCATACTTCTTCCCATGAATTCAGCCCATGAATCAGTATATAATCACACATCTGGCCATTTTTCCGTCCATACAAAGTACACAACCAGGTGCACTGCTCCAAGTTCTGCCCACTGGGAAGGTTTCCCTTCACCGCTGTCCTTCAGGGGTGTTGTAGAAAGGGGCTGTAGTGGTGCCACTCTCTATTTTGGGATGGTGTCTGCATATCATACAGAACCGTCTGTGAACCAGACCCTAGTCTTCTCTTCCTCTGTCAACTGATCATAGGGAACTCTCCATGAGGCTATTAGTGCAGGCTCGGGGAGAGAAGGCAGGGTGGCAGGAGTGGAGACCATTGGCCTTTGAGTCACTTCTTCATGTAACTTACTTGTGCCTTCAGGACCTGCTTGAGCCCGATCACGTATATACCACTTCCATTTGATGATAGAGTGCTGCTGTGCACACCCAGCTTTATGGATAGATGGGCCAGAAAGCACCCAGTTCATGATAGGTAGTTCAGATTGCATGGTGGCTTGATGAGCCATAGTCAAATATTCAGTTTCTACCAAAGCCCCGTAACGGGCCAAGAGCTGTATCTCAAAAGGAGAGTAGTTGTGTGCAGAAGATGGCAGGGCCTTGCTCCAAAATCCTAGAGGCCTCCGCTGTGATTCACCTATGGGGGCCTGCCAGAGGCTCCAAACAGCATCCCTATCTGCCACTGACACCTCAGGTACCATTGGATCATATGGCCCAAGTGGCAGGGCAGCTTGCACAGCAGCCTGGACCTGTTGCAGAGCCTTGTCCTGTTCTGGACCCCACTCAAAACTGGCAGCCTTTCGGGTCACTTGATAAATGGGTCAGAGTAACACACCCAAATGAGGAGTGTGTTGCCTCCAAAATCCAGATAGGCCTACTAGGCGTTGTGCCTCTTTCCTGCTTGTAGGAGAGGCCAAATGCAGCAACTTATTCTTCACCTTGGAATATCTCGACAGGCCCCATACCATTGGACCCCTAGAAATTTTACTGAGGTAGAAGGTCCCTGAATTTTAGTCGGATTTATTTCCCATCCTCTGGCACACAAATGTCTCACCAATAAGTCCAGTGTGTTTGCTACTTCTTGTTCACTGGATCCAATCAGCATAATATCATCAGTGCAGTGGACCAGTGTGATGTCTTGGGGAAGCGAAAAGCAATCAAGGTCTCTCCGAATAAGATTATGACACAAAGCTGGAGAGTTGATACACCCCTGAGGTAGGACAGTAAAGGTATATTGCTGCTGAAGGCAAATTGCTTCTGGTAGGCCTTGTGGACAGTAATGGAGAAAAAGGCATTTGCCAAGTCAATGGCTGCATACCAGGTACCAGGAGATGTGTTAGTTTGCTCAAGCAATGAAACCACATCTGGTACAGCAGCTGCAATTGGAGTCACCACTTAGTTAAGCTGATGATAATCCACTGTCATTCTCCAAGATCCATCCGTCTTCTGCACAGGCCAAATGGGAGAGTTGAACAGGGATGTGATGGGAATCACCACCCATGTGTCTTTCAAGTCCTTGATGGTGGCACTAATCTCTGCAATCCCTGCAGGGATGTGACATTGTTTTTGATTTACTGTTTTTCTAGGTAGAGGCAACTCTAATGGCTTCCATTGAGCCTTTCCCACTATAATAGCCCTCACCCTACCAGTCAGGGAACCAATGTGGGGGTTCTGCCAGCTGCTAAGTATGTCTATGCCAATCATGCATTCTGGCACTGGGGAAATGACCACAGGATGAGTCTGGGGACCCACTGTAAGTCGGACCTGAGCTAAAATTCCATTAATTACCATACCTCCATAAGCCCGTACTTTAACTGGAGGACCACAATGACGTTTTTGCTCCCTTGAAATCAACATCAGCTCAGAGCCAGTGTCCAGTAGTCCCCAAAATGTCTGATCATTTCCCTTTCCCCAATGCACAGTTACCCTGGTTAAAGTCCAGAGGTCTCACTGGGGAAGGATGGGAGAAAGATTCACCACATTAATTGTTGGTAATGTAGTGGGGTCCTTCCTCAAGGGAACCTGGCCTCCTCTTCATTCAAGGGGTTCTGGGTCTGTAAACTGGCTCAAGTCTGGAAATTGATTGAGGGGCTGTGATTCTGTTTTTATAATTCAAATTAGTGTTTTGTCCATTCAACCCAGAAGTTTTCTGCTTGTATAAATTCAGTAGGAAGGCAATAGACTTCCTATCAACTTCACTTCTAGGAGCACCGTGATTAATTAATTAGCCAATGCCAGAGCTCACACGAGTCAGACTATTCTGATTGCCGCTTTGCCTCTGCTGTCCATTACGGTAGCTACACACACCTTGCCTTTGACAGTTGAGTGTCATCACTTGGCTTCTGCCACCTCAGGATCCAATTATTCCTATTGTATTTAAACTTTGTGGTTGCGTGACTGCGGTTCCCACCATTAGATCTGACATACAGGGAAGAACAATCACAGGGCTCTTCAAAGATGCAGGTGCTGCCCTCACAAATCTGTTTTGCAAGGCATTGGTCAAGGGTATATCTTCTGGACCCTCTCAGCTGGGATGAGTAGGTCTAAGGTGACTAATCCACTCCACCATCCCGATCTCCCTAAGCCTTTGGATCCCTTCCTCTACATTAAACCGAGGGAGGTCAGGCATTTCTAGCTCATTCATGTGGGCCATCTTTTAATCCATATTTCAGCTAACCAAGCAAATAAAACTATTAGAACATTTTTAAACTCCCCAGCTGCAACATTAAAAGCAGAGTCCCTACTTAGTGGGCCCAAATCAATAAATTCAGCCTGATCCAACTCTGTGTTCCTTCCATCATTATCCCATACCCTTAATATCCATTCCCATGCCTGTTCTCCAGATTGCTGTTTATATGAATTAGAGAACTCAAATGGTTCTTTTCGAGTGTAGCACACCTCCTCATGGGTCACATTCTCAACCTCACCTCTAGGGGCCCGCCGGGACTTTAATTATAGGTCTAGAAGTAAACAGGGGTTTTGGGGGTGGCTCCTGAGAAGAATCAACGTTATCTTGCCTGGCAACTGTCTTGTGGGAGGCCATCACTGTTGTCTCAGGCAGCACAGGTTTATCTCCTCAGACAAAGGTGGAAAGGCTGATGGCAGCATGGGAAGGGATGTTGCCGCCACAGGGGATGGGGAAGCTGTTCCTTCTGGCAAAAAAGGTTCATCAGAGTTTACAAACTCAGTGTCCCCAGCTTCATCAGGGTCCTCCCACACGTCCCCATTCCAAGCTGCAGGGTCCCATTCTTTTCCAATCAATGCCCTCACTTTAACAGTAGACACCTGGCGAGGCTGTGCACGTGTCTTTCATTGCAGGTCAGCCACTCGCATGATAAGAACTTGTGTCTGTTTTTCCACAATTTCAGCTCTTTCTCTACAGGAGGTAAGAATTTCACTTGGGGCAATCTTAGCAGATTTGAGGCTCAGTATCTGCTTCTGAAGCTGAGAGACGGAATCCCTGAGTTCATCATTTTCTTTTGTCACTTTGCCCGCTGAACTTAGGAACAACCAACCAGCTTCATTATGTTCCTTGGATCTCCACATATGGTCAAAAGTATCATGTATAGAGTCACTAAACTCCTTGCCTCTCATGAGCAGTGAATCAGGAGTGTCAAATGCATTTATTTTGCATAACTCTCTAAACAGTTTATGCCAAGGACTATCAGTGTTCTCCATACTATGTGAAGTAGAGTCCTTAGCATTTTGGAGTCTAATCATACTAAGCAGCTAACTCCGGAAACCCCAAAACCGACAAAAGAACTCCATCCTTAATATTCTGTCCCTCTAGAACCAGTCCTGGTACCAAAATCTGCATTAGGGTTCTCTTAGAGGGACAGAACTAATAGGCTAGATATCCATATTTTTTTTATATATATATCTCCTACATATAGCTCAGATATATATCCTCTATATAGAAAGATCCGTTCTCTCTATATATCCTATATATATCTATATATAATTATATATATGTCTACATCATATAATATGTGTATACATATAAAGGGGATGTTATTAAGTATTAACTCCCACGATCACAAGGTCCCACAACAGACTGTCTGCAAGCTGAGGAGCAAGGAGAGCCAGTCCGAGTCCCAAAACTGAAGAACTTGGAGTCTGATGTTCGAGGGCAGGAAGCATCCAGCATGGGAGAAAGATGTAGGCTGGGAGGCTAGGCCTGTCTCTCCTTTTCACGTCTTTCTGTCTGCTTAATATCCGTTTCAGCTGATTAGATGGTGCCCACCAGATTAAGGGTGGATCTGCCTCTCCCAGCCCACTGACTCAAATTTAATCTCTTTTGGCAACACCCTCACAGACACACCCAGGATCAGTACTTTGTATCCTTCGATCCAATCAAGCTGACACTCAGTATTAACCATCACAGTTACTATGTATGGATTTGTCTGTTCTGGACATTTCATGTCACTGGGATCATAGAATATGTGGTCATTTGTGTCTGGCTTATCTCATTATAATGTTTGGAGATTAGTCCATGTTGTAGTGTGTATCAGTCATTCCTTTTCATGGCTGAATGCTATTGTCCTATGGGAATGGACCGCGTTTTGTTCATATCCTTTGATGGACATGTGGGTGGTTCTCCTTTGTGACTCTTGTGAATAATGCTGCTGTGTGGACAAGTTTTCAAGTCTCCTGAGTATTTTTCTTGTGTTTCGAGCTTTTTAACCTCACTGCCCCAGGCATAGCATTTGTGATTTCCTGAGCACAGGGGTGGCACATCTCTTATGAATCAAAAGAATAGGATTGGTCATTTTGGCTTCACAGCTGTTGAAGCAAAATTAAAACTCACAATTTTCAAAGGTCATAGGATTTTTGTCCTGACCCTGGTGGGTGTGGGGCCCTGAAGGGCTCCAACAGAGGTGGTCAGCATGTCTGCTGAGCCTTCAGGAAGACATGCATGGTCGCCGGCATCCTGGTGGTCCTTGTGGTGGCAGTTTGTGATTAGCTCAGCCTCATCCCCTGCTGCTGCTGCTGCTGCTTTCTGAGCAGGAGCATGGGAGTCTTTCAGCCTCCCTGTGAAGTGGACACAGGGTTTATTCTGGGGTTCAGGCACTGAGCGGAGTCCCTGTAACCCAAGGGTGATAGCGCTCGGGAAGGTGTCCCCCCTTAGACATGAGCTGCTCTCTTGTCATTTTCCACTTTTCACTTCCCAGCAACAACATAGCTTCAGACCAAAATCAAAACCTTCACCTCTTCATCATTTCTGGTTATATTTCAGAAACCCCTGCTATAGGGGGATCCCTCAATAAACTTAAATTTTCCAGATTTGGGGGACATTGTATCTTCATCATAGCATTGTAGGATTTATAAAGTTTTGTGTTGAATATTTTTATTTATTTATTTATTTAAGAGACATTGTCCTGCTCTGTTACCCAAGCTAGAGTGCAGTGGTGTGACCTTGCCTCCCTGCAGCCTTCAATTCCTGGGCTCAAGTGATCCTGCTGCCTCTGCCTCCTGAGTAGGTGGGGACTACAGGCACCCGTCACCCATGCCCAGCTAATTTCTGTATTTTTTGTAGAGACGGGATTTCACCATGTTGGCTAGGCTGGTCTCAAACCCCTGACCTCAAGTGATCCACCCACCTTGGCCTCCCAAAGTGCTGGAATTACAGGTGTGAGCCACCACACCCGACCTCCCTCTACCTTTTTTTTTTTTCTTTCAGTATGTCTAAATATTTTGGAATTGTAATTTAAACCATAAGGGCAAAAGCTGAAAATTAATGCTTAGGTTTGCTAGTAAGTGCACCCTTCCCTGTTTCCCCCAAATAAAATCAGTTTATTGTTTAATTGCACCCCAAAGCGAGTTCTCTCAGTATGAAGCAACTACTACATACACACAAAATGGTTGTTAATGTAATAACTTCCCTGGCTCATCCAACGTGCAATGCACACGACTTCAAAGACTACAATTTAGGGCAAGTGTACATGAAATGAGAAAGCAACTCTCCAAGTTTCAGAACCTGCTGTTAAATTATTTCTAGGACACTCAGGTCATATTTACTTCTCAGTAGGATGTTGCACTGTCATGTGATTATCAGTCTACCTCACAGTGTACATTACCAGATGCCAATTGGAGGGACTAGAGATAAAACTTAAGTAGTATTATTTCTTAATGGGCTGAATAAGGTAATTACAAATAAGTTTGCTTTACATCCTGTTGAAGACCTCTTTACAGCCTCAGCACCTAACAATATCTAGCAGGCTCCAAGAATGCTTGTCAGGTGAAATGATGATGTAACATTTGAAAATGGAGCCAGTTGCTTCAGGTTAAGTCATTCAGAACCAAATATCTGAAGAATGACCAAAATCAAATCTTTATTTTTATAACTGTATAAATGTGATCCAAATGTGTTCACCACCAGTTTTTCAAAAAGAAACACGCTATAAATAAGCAAACTGCATCTGCTCACTAATGTGTGTATGGACTCCCTAGATGTCTCATTGGGCTTAATTACAGAGCACTCACAGTAATAGATTTTTAGTGTATAGCGTAGCTTGATGTTAAGCCATTTTAGCTTTTGCACATACATGTTGTGCTTCTGGCTGATAATGGAGAAGAATTTGCAGCATTACACTGTTAAGCTAGGTTACATCCATCCCATTAAATGGCATCAATATCAATGTCATCATCCTTGTTTTTGGACTTTACAGTTTCAACTTTAGGTACACTGACAGTCTTCTAATATACCACCTCAATGCTCTCATCTTCATCTTCTTTACCACCAGAAGATTCTTCCTCTGCCTCCTTCATTTTATAAATGGTTCTGCTTTGACACAAATCTCTTTGGCTAGTTCTTTTGAGACATATTTCTTAAAGGCCTTTTTCCGACCAGCTGATGATGACCTCTTCTTCTAAAAAATCTACATCATACATCTCCTTCGAGATATGTGGAATCTTGGAGATGAGGTGAGCTTGGTGCATTGCTACCCCACACGTCAAACCACGAGGAAGGTACCATTGAGCTTTGTTGTTGTGACAAAATCATAGGAAATGGTGCCTGTATTTCTTATGTGTTCTCTAATCTCCTCTTTAAAAAGAACTCCAGTCAGAACAAGAGGGCCCATGGCTTTTACATCCAGTCCTTCTGCTTCAGCAACAGTTTCTTTGTCACATAAATCAATGATACCCTCTTCTTTCTTTTTCTTCACAAAATCAAACAGGATGTTGGCCCACTCCTCAACTGTTCTTTCCAAATCATCACGGAGTATCAGAACTTTTGCATGATCACTGATTTCATCCATTCTGAGACTTTGAGCTTCCTCACTTGTATCTTCCCCCCAGTCATCCTCCTCTTCTTCCACTGTATATGGAGGACGGCTAATTTCTTTGGTGGTGGTGGTAATGTTGTCTCACTGCTGGATACGGAGCCATTTTCCTTGTCTTTGCCCTTTCTATTTTTCTTTTCCTCTTCTTTCTTTCCTGTACCACTGTCACTATTCTCAGGTGGGTTTTTGAGAATGAATGTGCAGAGTTTATGGTGTGTGTCAAGCATGCCTTGATAGCCACAGGCTTTATAAGAATTACCTATTGTTTGCTGCTTTGGCTTGACATGCATATCTGTTTCAGGACTCTCACATTCAGGACAGACAACAATTTTTTAATGAATCCATCCAACATGTCTTGCACCTTATTGGCCTCATGAGATCCATTCACAATGTAACAATGTATCCCACCAAAATATTTGGTAGGATACCTTGGAGGCCGATTAATCGCCTTTGCGGTGTCAATCATGTTGACTATAACTGTCTTGATTCCATTTTCTTTGCCCTCAACCTTGGCAATCATACAGGGCATCTTGTGATAGAACTGGTCTGACACGCTGTGGTTGACATTGACAGACATTTTGGCTTTATTAGTGGCTTTATCAATAAGATGGAGATATCTTTGATTGCAGCTTTTTGGTATCTTCTGTCTGGAGAAGGAGGGATGACATAAACGACTGCAAAAGTTCTCGGTCTCTCATGTGAAAACATTTTCGCTACCAAGGCTGTAAGCTGTCTTGCTTGTATGCTATGTTTCCCCAATACAGGTACCAATGGCTGCACAACAGCTCTTCTGGTGAAGGCCTCCCTGTTCTCCCAGGCTTGAAAAGCGCTGTCCTTCATGCTTCCCTGTCACCTTGCTCCTAGCAGGCATCACATCAAGTCCACCCTGCCAGTTTATCTTTTTTTTGAGATGGAGTCTCACTCTGTTGCCCAGGCTGGAGTGCAGTGGTGCGATCTCAGCTCACTGAAACCTCTGTCTCCGGGGTTCAAGTGATTCTCCTGCCTCAGCCTCCCGAGTAGCTGGGACTACAGGCACCTGTCACCACACCCAGCTAATTTTTTTTTT
>NW_012108441.1:1052136-1066154 GCF_000951045.1 Mandrillus leucophaeus | reverse complement strand
TTTTTTTTTTTTTTAGTAGAGACGGAGTTTCACTATGTTGTCCAGGCTGGTCTTGAACTCCTGACCTAAAATGATCTGCCTGCCTAGGCCTCCCGAAGTGCTGGGTTTACAGGCATGAGCCACCGCACCTGGCTCCCTCCACCTTTTTAACTTTTTTTTCTTTTTCAGATTATGTTTTTCAAGCTTCAAGATTTATTTTATTGCAGTATTTTTTTGAAAACATGAAGAGTTATCCAGTAGAGTCTCATCACACATGGACTGAAGCTGACACCATCCTATGGCCCACAGAGTCTTCTGTAACTGGGTCTTCAACACGTGGCCTTCCCTCCATCCTTTCCCACCCTCTTTGCTCCAGCCACACCCAGCTTCCAGCTTCTAGAAGCAGCCTGCATTCCTCCCCTACCCTTTTTAAAATAGACAGAGTCTTGCTCTGTCACCCAGGCTGGAGTGCAGTGGTGCAATCATAGCTTACTGCAGTCTCGAATTCCTGGGCTTAAGCAATCATCCCACCTCAGCCCTCCCAAGTAGCTGGGACTACAGATGCACCACCGTGCCCTGCTAATTCTAAAGTTTTTTTTAGAGATGAGTTCTCACCATGTTGCCCAGGCTGGTCTCAAACTCCTGGGCTCAAGTGATCCTCCTGCCTTGGTCTCCCAAATTGCTAGGATTTACTTGTGTGTGCCACTGTACCCGGCCTTCCTTTTTCTTTTGAAAAAATCCTTAGGTTTTAATAAAATTCCATGTCCTCCATTCTCTGAAATCTGTATGAAGTACCAGAAGTCTCAATTTGACAATAGACATGGTCAGGATATTTCTAATGTTTAGATGATCCTCTGCAAACTAGAGGCCCGCAGACTTCTGTAAAGGGCGAGAGAGTAAATATTTTTGGCTCTGTAGGCCAAATTACTCCTCTGTACTGTATAGCATGATCGCTGCTGTAGACAGTGTGTAAATGAAAGGATTGTGTGCCAATAAATCTTTATTTACAAAAGCAGGCAATGGGCAGTAATTGGTATACTGGCTGGGGCTTGCTGCCCTTCGTAAGCAGTGGTTTTCAAAGTGTGGTTCCCAGACCAGCAGCATCAGTATCCCCTGGGAACTTGGCAGGGTTGAAAATTCTTGGACCCCACTCTAGACCTACTGAACCCCAAACCAGAAGTTAGTCAGGAATCATCTGGGTGATGCTGATGCTGGCTCCACACAGCAGAGCAGTTCTCTGTACAACTGCTCTACAGAGATGTGGCCTGTCTGCCACTTGCATTCTAATTAGCATGTGCAAAACCTCCAAATCACAGTTGCTGGGACCCAGGGACCTGAATTTTAACAACTGGCTCAGATGGTTTTATACACACTGAAATCAGAACCAGTTTCTAAAGCAGCACTTCTCTGAACCAGTAGAGGACATGGGGGAGGCATCAGGGAAGTTTTTCAGACTACAGCCTGGGCTTGCGTGGGGTGCTTTGCAAGAAGGAGGGGGTAATGTGGAAAGTGGGAGTGGGTGTGGCTTTTTGTTAGCTTATTGTGAACTCTGCCCATGATAACTGGTCTGGGAAGGTGGGTTTATTTCTTTTCTCCTACATGTAATGTGTGTTTTGAAACCCAGGAATTTCTGAAATTTTAAAGCCTGTTGGTTGTAATAAATATTGCACCCCGTCACATTTGCTACCACATTTGCTGACTTGTATTTAGTATTTGAAGTGAAAACGGGTGGAGAAATACTGTATGATCCATTGGTATCAAATATCTTGAATATGCAAAAGCTTCAAATGCTTGAATATACAAAGACAGCAGAATGGTGGTTACCAGGGACGGAGTGCAGAGGGGAGGGTCTGGCAGCGGGCATGGGGTTTCTGTTGGGGTGATGAAAATGTTCTGGACTTAGAGAGTGGTGGTTGCACAACTCTGTGAATATACCAAAAACTCCTTGATTGTATACTTTAAAAAGGTGAATTTTATTGTATGTAAGTTATACTCAAGAAAGCAGTTACTTAAAAAAAGGAAATGGGTCAAGGTGTGTGTTCAGCCTTATTCTTGAATTGTAGAGACATCACTGAGAGGAGGCTGACCCTGAAGGCCCCTGTTAGAGCCTATCCTGGGGCAGTTCTTCAGTGGACCTGAATTCGTGTCATAGGGATCATCACTAAGCTGTGATTTTTCCTGGATCTGACCCAGGGGCAGACAGGCCTGGGAAAGAGTGTGTGTTGTTTATGGAGCCTCACTCCTGAGTGAGTGATCTCCGATTGAGGGAGAAACTCACACGGTGTTCCTCCAGGGCATGTAGCTGGAAGGCCCTCTGGGCTGGGGAGCTGGTGGCAGCCTGCAGGTTAGGGGAAGGGGGGAGGAGGCTGCAGTGGGTGAGGTGGGCAGGAGCCAGGGCCTTGCTCCAGGGCAGTGGGAGCCATGGAAGACTTTTAAGCAGGGTGTGGTGACAGAGACCACTTGTAGTAGAAGGGCAAATGGGTACAGGAGTTACATGGAGGAGTTAGGAAGCCTTGTGCTACCAACAGTGATAGAGAAAAGTCAAGGGATGAGAGTGGTACCACCAAGGCACAGTATGCGCATCTGGTGCAGGGATGGAGGATCCTGGTGCCTGAACACATGTGTGCATCTGTGCATGACTACTTGCCTCTCCCTCCCTCCATCCCATCTGCCTGGGGGAGGCCAGGGCTGAACAGGGATCAGTCCCCAGAGTCCTGGCTCCTGGATCCGTGCTCAGTGCCAGGCAGGTGGCAGCTTCAGAAAGCTCTGTGGAGGGAATGGCCAAATCTGGTGCAGACCGGCTCCTCTCTGCCCAGGTGCAGCTGGGGCTGCTTCAACATGCTTGCTCAGGGCCAGGAGGAGGAGGAGGTGTGCTCAGTGCCTCCGGGCA
The DNA here is from genome assembly GCF_000951045.1 of Mandrillus leucophaeus. Taxonomy (NCBI): domain Eukaryota; kingdom Metazoa; phylum Chordata; class Mammalia; order Primates; family Cercopithecidae; genus Mandrillus; species Mandrillus leucophaeus. The sequence continues at coordinate 1,063,285 of NW_012108441.1, read as the reverse complement.
GGAGTGGGCCTCCCTGGGGCTCTGTCCCTTCTCTAAGGACTCCCAGCAAACACTGGCAGCAGGGGTCTTCAATGCCCTGTCCTAACTGCTTGTGCAGGAAATGAAGCAATTTGTTGGAAAAACTCAATTTTGAGAGTATGAATTCTTCTTCTTCTTTATATTTTTAGAGACAGGATCTCTCTCTGTTGCCCAGACTGGAGTGCAGTGGCATGATCATTGCTCACTGCAGCCTTAAACTCCCAGGCTTAAGCTATCCTCCTGACTCAGCCTCTCAAGTAGCTGGGACTACAGGCTTGTGCCACCACGCCTGGCTAGTTTTTCTAATTTTTAGTAGAGACAAGGTCTTGCTATGTTGCCCAGGCTGGTGTGGAACTCCTGGCCTCAAGTGATCTTCTTGTCTCTGCCAATTTCATGTTATTCTTAAACATAAGATTGTATTTGAATTGTCACCATAAATAATAAGATCTTATTTTTGTAGTTATGTCTTCACTGCATGTAAAATTGCATAGCGTGCTAGGAAAAGAGAATCAGGTAGTAGTTAATTCTCCTAGGAAGAGGCAGGATCTATACAAAGTCATTTTTGTTTTTTGTTTTGCTTTGTTTTTGGTAATAATCATGGAATTATGCTCCAGATTTACATGGAGAAACAACATTTTTTTCTTTTCTTTTCTTTTCTTTTTTTTTTTGAGATAGGGTCTTGCTCGTTTGCCTAGGCTGGAATGCAGTGGCGCAATCACAGCTCACTGCAACCTCCACCTCCCAAACTCAAGTGATCCTCCCACCTCAGCTTGCTAAGTAGCTGGGACTATAGGCATGTACTACCACACCCGGCTAATTTTAAAATTTTTGGTAGAGATGAGGTTTTGCCATATTGCCCAGGCTGGTCTCCTGGGCTCAAAGTATCCTCCTGCCTTGGCCTTCCAAAGTGCTGGGATTACAGACGTGAGCCACTGCAGCAGCCCAAGAAATAACATTTGGGTATTAAGTGAATGAGGCTCCTTTACATTCCAGGTTTTTCCTCAAATCTTTTTAATTTAAACAACAGCTTAATAATTAAGGTCGGCCGGGTGCTGTGGCTCACACCTGTAATCCTAGCACTTTGGGAGGCCAAGGCAGGTGGATCAGCTGAGGTCGGGAGTTCGAGATCAGCCTGGCCAACTTGGAGAAACCCAGTCTCTACTAAAAAAAAAAAAACAAAAAAAAACCTGGGCGTGGTGGCACTTGCCTATGATCCCAGCTGCTCAGGAGGCTGAGGCAGGAGAAACTTTTGAACCTGGGAGGCGGAGGTTGCAGTGAGCCAAGATCGCACCATTGCACTCCAGCCTGGGAAACAAGAGCTGAAACTCCATCTCAAAAATAAATAAATAAGTAAAATAAAAGGTCATGGATTTCTAGTAAGAGAAGAGAGTATGTAAGTTGGAATGCATAAACCTAGAAATCTCCCATTCCATAGATTTTGCCCCTCTCTTCCTCCCCTCCCCACAAAGAAATAAGTCATTTGGACCAAAGCAATTGCATAAAGCTTTCTTAGCTGGTTTCCGGAGCTCCCTGGGAATAATGAGGGTGGAAAGCTGGAGGGGCGCTCTGGGTATTGGAATGCAAGCCAGTGGATCTGTAGCCCGCTGTGCTTCTGGGAGCCTGACACGACACACAACCAGCACACAACCGTTGTGCCTTTTTGAACTGTGCAGGGTCTTAGCTGGGCTGGGCAGTTTCACACGGCTGTTTTCCCCATCGGGATGTTCACTTATGGTTGAGTGCCTGACAAGGGTAGGGAGAGAGGAATGTTCCCAGCCATCTACTGCAGGACACTTGGGACTCCCATCTTGAGATGGTCTCAGGATTGTGGAGGGGGTGGCAGGGGTGCTGGGTTTGCTTTCATGAAAGAGAGAAGCAGTTTCCCTTCTACTTATCTTGTTTTCAGATGTAGTGGAGTAAGCCAGGAAATATTTCTCCGGATGAAAGGTCACTCTTCTTACATTGGAAGCTTTGGAAAAATCTCCCTAAATATCAAAACACAAAGGTTATGGAATAATATGTGCTTGGAATAGCTTAAGTGGTTAAAAAATTCTCTTTGCAGCTCAATATTAAAGGAAAAATAATAGACTGTTCTTGTACAAAAATGAAAGGGATCACGAAGAATGTGTTTCCAGCCAGCTTCCTGCACTGGGGTTATTGGCCCAGGACTGTGTGTCCATAGTAGAGACCCTGTTTACTGTGTTGCTTAGTCCTTAGTCAAGAAAGCAATATTTGAACCGGTAATCCCATGACAGCGTGACATTTTAACTTGTAAGACTTTTTGGGTTCTCACAACGTGGTGGGAGTCTGTTTTGGTATTTTGTTCCTATAAATTCAGTTGGGGCTGACAAAATTAATGAACTGGCATTTTAGAGAAAGTGACATTGTAACTTCCCCTCCTCTTCCCATGTTTACATCCACACTGATAAAGATGCAACCTTGTCTGTAGCTCATTCTCCAGGAACTTGAGTGTCAAGGACAGTCTGCACCGCCCTTGGGACATGGGCATTCCCTGACATTGAGTTGTTAATTGGACTCTGAGTGCTCGAGCTGCATTTATGGTTCCATATGTGGGTGTGTGTTTGTGTTTCAGTGAGGAAGATAGTAGCTGCTTCCCTCCCACAGCCTTGTGGACCCTGGCTGCACATTTGAGTTGCCTGTTTGAGGCTGTATGACCCTTTCTTAGCCAGTTTCTGGAGCTCCCTGGGAAGAATGAGGGTGGAAAGCTAGAGGGGTGTCCTGGGTATTGGAATGCAAGCCAGTGGATCTGTAGCCTGCTGTGCTTCTGGACACTCAACACGACACACAACTGTGTGTGTTCCAGCGGAACCTCTGGGTGTGTCTGAAGCCCTCTGGGTGACTCCACCTGTGGCCACAGTTGGGAGCAAGCCTGCCTGGGCCTCAGCCTCCTGCAACTGTGATAGCCCCCACCCAGGGTGGGTGCATGTGCCTCTCATGGTAGCAACTCCATGGCTTGCCTGAGGTGGGCCAGGTTCTTCAGGGGCTAATGTCTCACCTCCCTGCCCAGTTCTGGTTCTCAGTGACTGTGATAGGCCATCATGACCTTTGTCAAATTCACCGGGTACCTTTCTTCCCCTTGCCTTGTTTTTGCACATTGGAATTTGCAAGCCAGTCTGTGGTCATCCGAAGTTGTGCTGTTCATGCATAACCCCACCTCCATGCCTCACTGCTGGGCTCGGATGATGCAGGTGGGAGACTTCTGAATATTAGAAGTTTATTGGGACATCTAAATTGTATTCTAAATAACATTTTTTTTGTTTGTTTGTTTTGGACAGGTATCATTTTCCTTTTTTTTTTTTTTTTTTTAAATCTCTATTTCTAAGAATAACTTTATCTTCAGCTCTTATCCATCATTTAAAAACAATAACAAAAGAGGCTGGGTGTGGTGGCTCACGCCTGTAATCCCAGCGTTTTGGGAGGCTGAGGTGAGAGGATTGCTTGACCTCAGGGGTTCAAGAGCAGTCTGGGCAATATGGCGAGACCCTATCTCTACAAAAAATACAGAAGATGTAGTTGGGTGTGGTGGTGCACGCCTGTAGTCCTAGGTACTCGGGAAGCTGAGGTGGGAGGATCTCTTGAGCCTGGGGAAGTCAAGGCTGCAGTGAGCCATGATTGTGCCTCTGCACTCCGTCCAGGGCGACAGAGAGATACCCTGTCTAAATAAAAAAGAAAAATAAAAACAGCAAAAGAAAATATTACTATGTACATTCTTATCTTTCAAAGAATGAACAAGATTTGGGAAAATGCACCGAGGCTCAAATGCTTTTGAAAGGTGGACAGTGGTAGAGAATGTTGAGTCTTTGGGCCTCTGGTCGGCTTTTAAGACCAGGGTGAAAACAGACCCCTGGAAATGTTACTGTGTGTTCAGTTAAATAAAAGAAGGGGGATGACGCCATTCCTCCAGTGCAATGGTGAAACCTTGGCTGTGCATTCAGATCACCTGGGGGAGCCGCGAAGCGCTGTTGACGGCCAGGCTGCACCCCAGGCCAGTTAGTCAGGAGACTGAGGGCAGGGGCAGGTATCGGTGATTCTAAAGAACACCAGGAGAGTCCAGTGTAGCCCGGATGGAGGGTTATGGTCTTACATGTTAGCCTTGACATTTTTCTTTTTCTTTTCTTTTTTGTTTTTTGTTTTGTTTTGTTTTGTTTTGTTTTTCTTATTGTCTCACTAAGGCTGGAGTGCAGTGATGTGATCTGGGCCCACTGCAGCCTCAACCACCCAAGTTCAAGTGATCTTCCCATCTCAGCCTCCCAGAGTGCTGGGATTACAGGCATGAGCCACCACGCCCAGCTAGCCTTGAGTCTTGTTGGCAGGTTAACAGACAGGCACCAAGCATTGTCTGCAAAGTTCACGGTGAACATTGAGTCCCCCTGGCCCGGAACCTGCCTGAGTTTCATGAATGGGTGTGTTTTCTGAGCTGGAGGGGGTCACATTGGTTCTCTTTGGTTTGGGGCAAGGGAGCAAGTCAACCTTTGGTCAGGCTCTGGTGGTCAAGGTGTCACAGGAAGGGAAAAGGTGTAGTCTGTGTTGAGGCTGGGGCCGAGGGATTTTCAAGCAGAAGGAACTCCACGGAGTATGGAATGCACTCTTCTGCCTTGGGGAGCAGGGAGACCAATAGACCCAAGCAGTTCTGGGAAAGTAAATGGTGCTGCTATGTGGGGAGGTGGAGCAAGGAGGAGGGAGGAGGCCTTCCTCCACTGAGAGAATAGGGTCCTTCCGGGTCGGGGTGGTTGAGCTGCATTGTGTGGGATACTAGCTAGGGGCCTAGCAGGTGCCAGGCTAAATGCTTTCTGGCAGGGCTTCTCTAAGAGTGTTCTTCCCATCAACAACATCATCTTCCTCTGCGAGCTTGTCCAAAATGCAGAGGCTCAGGCCCTGCCCCAAGTCCTGCCCTTTAAGGGCTATATTAGTCCAATTTCACACTGCTATAAAGAATTACCTAAGACTGGGTAATTTATAAAGAGGCTTAATTGACTCACAGTTTCACATGGCTGGGAAGGCATCAGGAAACTTATGATCATGGTGGAAGAGGAAGAGGCACATCTTACATGGCGGCAGGTGAGAGAGAGTAGGCAAGAGCAGGGAAAACTGCTTTATAAAACCATCAGATCTTGTGAGAACTCACTATCACAAGAACCGCATGGGGGGGGAATGCCCCCATTATCCAATCACCTTCTACCTGGTCCCTCCCTTGACACATGGGGATTATGAGAATTACGATTCAAGATGAGATCTGGGCAGGGACACAGAACCAAACCATATCAAGGGCCATCTGGAGGTTTCTGATTATAGGCTGGTGCTTGGGAACCTCAGCCTGATAGACTTTCTCTTATCCATTTCTCATATGTGTTCCAGGGAAGAAGTTGTTGTTGTTCTTATTACTATTATTGCTTTAGTGACAGAGTATTGCTCTGTCAGAGTAAACCTCACCCAGGCTGGAGAGCAGTGGCATGATGTTAACTCACTGCAACCTCCAACTGTGCCATCTGAGCCTCCCGGGTAGCTGGGACTATAGGTGCATGCTACCATGCCCAGTTAATGTTATTTTTTTTTGTAGAGATGGGGTCTCGCTATGTTGCCCAGGCTGGTCTTGAACTCCTGGGCTCAAGTGATCCTCCAGCCTTGCCTCCCGAAGTGCTGGGATCACAGGTGTGAGCCACTATGCCCAGCTTGCCTGTCTATGTCTATATCTGTCTATCTGTCTCTTCATCCATACGTACAGTTTTACAAGTGGCAAAGCAACGGTTATTTCTATTTTGAACAGGCAAATGACACCTCAGCAGGGTGTAGCATAAGGACCATAGCACTATCTATGAGTTAGTAAACCAGACACTAATCCTTTGTGTTGATTGACTTTGAATTTAAAACCTTTGAGCACAGTTTTCACATATCTAAAGTTGGGAAGGTGATGCTTCCTGGGGTTGTTTTTTGTTTTTGTGTTTTAAACAGATTCTCTCTCTGTCGCCCAGGCTGGACTGTAGTGGCTCAATCTCGGCTCACTGCAACCTTCACCTCCCAGGTTCAAGTGATTCTCCTGCCACAGCCTCCTGAGTAGCTGGGACTACAGGCATGTGCCACCACACCCGGCTAACTTTTGTGTTTTTAGTAGAGGCGGGGTTTCACCATGTTAGCCAGGCTAGTCTCAAACTCCTGACCTCAGGTGATCTACCTACCTCAGCCTCACAAAGTGCTGAGATTACAGGCATGAGCCACCGCGCCTGGCCCCTAGGGCTGAGCAGCTGTCGCCACAGTCTACACATGCTAGCTGTTAATAGCAGCACTGGTCAGAGACTCCACTTTTCCAGTGCCCTTGCAGTAGGTGTGATTGCTTTGTTGGTTAAGAACTGACCCCAGAGATTTGTGGTGACAAGGACCAGAGCCATCCTTTGGAGGTGGAGTTCCAGTGATGCCCAATCATGATGGGGGCTGCTGTTGATCTGTACACTCTTTGATTCCTTTTCAGCCCTTAGGGTGGCAGGGACACATTGAGATTCTAGGGCCAAGAGACTGGGAGCCAGTCCTAGTACAAGGCATTTTTTTAAATATATGAAAACAAGGATGGTGAATCTGGAAGTTGATAAATTGCAGTTGGCTGAAGGTGACTCACAAGCGAAGGTATTTCTAAGCCAGAAGAAAATATGATTCAGATTGGAAACAGAACACACACCTGCTGGTTGCGGCAGAGTGATCTGAACGTGCTCATTACGACAGTCTAGTAGGGGTAGGTACAAAGATTATTCATCATGCATGCTTTCAGAATGAGAAAACCAAGGGCTCAGATATAATGCAATATTATTCAGGTTTCAGGTTCAGTTGATGCTTTTAGGAGAGCATTTTGGCCCAGGTTTTTTTGATTATAATTTTTTTTTAAGAATCATTAGCTAATGGTTTCAGAAAAAACATGAGATTATTTCAGATTCACAGTGGCATGTCTTGGGCTCTGCAAGTCTCTCTCTCTCACACACGGTAAGAAGGTGGCCTTCTGCAGTCCAGGAAGAGACCCCTCACCAGAACCTAATTATGTTGCCATATCATGGACTTCCCAGCTCCAGGCTGTGAGAAATACATTTCTTTCTTTTTGTGTGTGTGCTGGGATTACAGGCACGAGCCACCGCACCCGGCAGAAATACGTATTGTTGCTATTCCCTGCTCCCCTCTGCCCCTGGTAGCCTCCATTCTATTTTCTGGTTCTATGAGTTTAACTGCTTGAATCTCTTTTTGCCATGTACACGGAGCAGGGGGAGCGCTGGCTCCTGGATGATTGCCCGAATTTTCTTGCTGCCTAGAGTCACTGATCTGCCACAGCCATCTGTCTGGAAAGTGGGGTCAGCTGAATTGGAAGTGGCAACCTGATGAATTTCCAACATAGAGCATGATAATTCTTGTCCTTCACCCAAAGATTAACCTGGAAGAAAGCATGTTGTAGCTAAGAAAATTGATCGGTTTAGCTGTTACAGGGTCTCAAGTGAACCCCTGGTTTCTTTTTTTTTTTTTGAGACAGAGTTTCGCTCTTGTTGCCCAGGCTGGAGTGCAATGGCGCGATCTTGGCTCACCACAGCCTCTACCTCTTGGGTTCAAGCGATTCTCCTGCCTCAGCCTCCCGAGTAGCTGGGATTACAGGCATGCGCCACCACGCCAGGCTAATATTTTTGTATTTTTAATAGAGACAGGGTTTCTCCATGTTGGTCAGGCTGGTCACGAACTCCTGACCTCAGGTGATCCGCCCATCTCGGCCTCCCAAAGTGCTGGGATTACAACCCCTAGTTTCTTAGATAACTATCCAGCCTATTGGCAAAGGCCAGACATTAACACCATGTGTTGAATGCGTGGGTCTCACGAGAGGTGTCTATGAGTTCTGAGTTTAGGCAGAAGGCGAGAGAAGTCAGGTTCTGTTGTGTGTTAGAGGAAAGCTTAAGGTTGAACCCACAGAACCACACACAGGAGAGGGGGAGGGGAGGGAAACTGAGGAAAACACTGACCTTTGTCAGAAAAGACTTACAGAGGGGAAACCGAAATAGCTGGTTAGTGCCGTAGATGTGGTTTGTCAACATGACACTATTGACATTTGGGGCTTGATGATTCTTTGCTGTGGGGGCTTTTCTGTGGATTGTAGGATATTTAGCAACATCTTGGCATCTGTCTCCAGATGAGGACAACCAAAACTGTTTCTAGACATTGCCAAGTGTCTAGGGGATGGGGACCACAGTCACTGTGTCTTAGTCTGTTCAGGTTTCTGTAACAAAAGACCATAGACCAGTTGACGGTGGCTCATGCCTGTAATCCCAGCACTTTGGGAAGCTAAGGTGGGCTGATCACCTGAGGTCAGGAGTTCAAGACTAGCCTGACCAACATGGAGAAACCCTGTCTCTACTAAAAATACAAAATTAGCCGGGTGTGGTGGCACATGTCTGTAATCCCAGCTACTTGGGAGGCTGAGACAGGAGAATCGCTTGAACCTGGGAGGCGGAGGTTATGGTGAGCTGAGATCACGCCATTGCACTCCAGCCTGGGCAACAAGAACAGAACTCCATCTCAAAAACAAACAAGGAAACAAAAACAATGGACATTTGTTGCTCATAGTTCTGGGGGCTGGAAATCCAAGATCGAGGCGTGGCAGATTCAGTGTCTGGTGAGGGCTTCCTGGTTCACACAGTGCCTTCTTGCTGTATCCATGCATGGTGGAAGGGGCAACAGAGCTCTCTGGGGTCCCTTTAATAAGGGCACTAATCCCATTCGTGAGGCTCCACCCTCATGATGTAATCACTTCCCAAAGGCCCCACCTCCTAACACCATCACCATGAGGATCAGGAGTTCAACATATGGATTTTGTGGGTTGGGGGACACACATTCAGTCTGCAGCACATACCAGTTAGGAGCCACTGCTATCCACTGTCAGATTCTCCCTAATGTGTCATTCCTCCCTTGGCCTTAGGGCTGGGAGCCCTAGGGAACCTTAGTTAAGGTCTTCACACCTTCTTCTTTCCTGTGTTCTCTTTGCACTGAAGTTTGCTTCAGGTGTTTAACAGAGTCTGGTCCTTGAAGAGGCAGGATGACCTTGGCAAAACCTGGAGGAGCCAGGGTGCCTGTCCAGAGGCAGGGAGCTCCTTAGGCCCGCACAGTGGGGCTTGGCCAGGGATCCATCCGCAGGACTTGGTTCTGGTGTGGGAGGTAACACCCAGCGCCTGTGTCTCCCTAGCCCTGCCGAGCCCCTCCCTCTGCAACACACCCCTCCTTGCTTGTCTTGCACTTTGTGTTTGTCAGGGAGCATGACCAGGTTGGTGGGGAGTGGAAGGGAAATCTCCAATCCTGAGGGATTTGGGATGCTGTCCCGTGGCCATCTCTTGGCTGAGTCTTTTGGAATCGTGTGCTGACTCCCTCGAAGTAGGATGCATGTGACCGTGTGGCGCAGGCAGGTTTAGTAGTTAGGAAACCGTTTACCCAGTAGGCATATGGGATAGGGAGTGGGCACAGCTAGAGCTGGGAGTGTCCCAGCACACTAGAAGAACCAGCAGGAGCCTGCGTATGAACTGGCTGAGCTCCCCAGCTGACCGTTGAGCTCACTTGCAGGTCAGCGTGTCCTGGGGCTTGCTTGTTGAGTACTAACGTGTGTGCAGCTTGCAGGGGTAAGGGTAGGGGGCGGGTGCACCTCACTCTGAGCCAGCTTCTCTGATGGCCCCTGACTTGCTTGTCTACCAGGTGTTCCTCTGGCCAAGGTCAAAACTCCAGATATTTGATATTTCTTGTTTTGTGTATAGGGAGTAGTAGAAATCTACTTTGAAATGGGTCAGAGGAAGGGGGAGGACTTATTTGTGTTGGTTGCTGAAGCAGGAAGTGGCCACATGCAAAGGTTTTCCTGTGGCCCGGCAGTCACAGAGGGGAGATGATATGGGAGGAGGAGTTGCCGGCACAATGGAAAGTGCTTTACTTCTAGTTAACAAATGTCTTCTCACATCCTTGTGGAGAAGGAAAACTGCAGGTGGCCCTGAGACTCTGTTGACTAGGAAATGACACATGGAACAAAACCGCAGCCTCAGAGCAAGCATCCCTGAGTCCCTTCACTGTCTGCGTGTGGGAACACATTGGTCCTCATTCCGTAACAGGAATCTGCCACGTTGCAGAGCGGACATTGTGTTACCTGTGACCGCCCCGTGTTGAATTGAATACACTTCTTTCCAGTTTTCTCTGGCTCTTGTGTTAGCGTAGTGACCTACAGCCTCTCCTCTCCAAGGCAGACGTCCACATTTTCCCAAAGTTTTGGAAATTCCCTTCTCCTAGGTCATCATGAAGAAAATGAATCAAAATACTGGGTGATGTTTGCTCTGCAGGTTACTTTTGTTTAAAACTATATTGTGAATCACTGTATACATTTTCAGCTACCCTACCCCTGCATCGGACCTCCTAATTAGGGACCTCATAACTAAGCACTTAGTTACTAGGACTTTGAGCACTGAAGGACTCCATTGACAATGAAGAGACACACAAGTAGATTCTGTGTGTGTGTGTGTGTGTGTGTGTGCATGCGTGCACACGTGCACACATGACAACAGAATTCCAGCCAACTCCAGACAGCCAGAACTACTTTGCAAGTGACAGAAATACAGCCTAGACCATTAGCTTCCATGGGAGAGGGACTGCATTAACTCCCCAGCTAGAAAGTCTCAAGGGGCTTCAGGCGTGCTGGAGGACCCACTGTGTCTCCCTGTCCCACCCCACTGAGATCCGACGGCCTCCTTCCTGCTGGCCTAGTTCTCCAGCAGATTTCCCACAGTGACCACACATGTCCCTGGGTTTGTGTTCTACAGACCTGCAGCCTCAAAGGAAGGACAACGTTCCTCCCTGACAAGCCTCGCCGAGGTTCCCATCTACACTAGTGATTCACAGTTGGGAGTGACTTTGCTCCCCAGACATTTGGCAATGTCCAGAGGTGTTTTTGGTTGTCTTAAGATGGGGGGATGCTACTGGCCTTTGTGGGTGGAGAGTAGGGATGCTGCTTAACATCTGCCAGTGCGCACGACGCCCCCCTCACAGCAAACAGTCCATTCCTCCCTGGCCCTCTTTCTCCTCTTTCTTTCTTTCTTCCTTTCTTTCTTTCTTCCTTTCTTCCTTTCTT
>NW_012108441.1:1008837-1052066 GCF_000951045.1 Mandrillus leucophaeus | reverse complement strand
CTTCCTTCCTTCCTTCCTTTCTTTCTTTCTTTCTTTCTTTCTTTCTTTCTTTCTTTCTTTCTTTCTTTCTTTCTTTCTTTCTTTCTTTCTTTTCTTTCTGCATCTCACAAAAAGTAAAAAAAATAATAATAAAAAAATAAAAAAGAAATAAAAAGAGTATCTCACTGTCGCCCAGGCTGGAGTGCAGTGGCACAATCACAGTTCACCTTTCACCTTGATCTCCCGGGTTCAAGAGATTCTCCCCCCTTGGGTTTTCCTTGTCAGGGAGCTGAGCCAGGTGGAGAGGGGTGTTTGCAAGGTGCACTGCCCGTGCCTGCAGGATCTGATTACTGGTGCAGAGCCCATGGTTTAGCTTCGCACTGGCTTTGTTCTAAAACTTCACCTAGCATCTGCCACTCTGCAGAAACAGGTGGCGCCTCATCAGGAGGTGGTGCTGTCATGCCCTACCCAAGGTGCCAGTCAGGGAAGTCTCTGTTCATCCTCATTGATTCTGATGTCCAGAATCTTACAGAGAATTTTTTTCTTTATATAAAGTAGGTTTTATTGTGTTCACCTTGAAAACAACTCACTGATGGGAAAAAACACACTGACAATGTTGACTGCAAATAGAGTGACCTCATATTTTCATTTCAAACTGGGAGTCAGGAAACTGGACCTGCAGGGCAGAGAACCTATGCTTTGCGGTTGCCTGGAGGACCAGAAGTCCACAGGAAGAAAGGGCCAGTTGAATATATGCACGGACAGATGTGTGTGGGGCATATAATTCCTGGGGCTCTGTCTCCCTCTCTTCTCGCCCCCCACTCCCTGTCCAGCAGTTTTAATGTTTCGAGCCTTGCTGTTCCAAGGAAGGAGGCAAGAGCAGCAGCAGCATCATCCCCTTGGAAGCACATTAGAATGCAGGGCAATGGAGAGAAACCGCTCAGCTGCACTAGGGTTTAGGACAACGTTAATTCTTCTGCCATCTTACAGGTCCTGGCTGCAAAAAGCAAAAAGAAGAAAAGCAGCCTTAGCATACACCATTGTATACCCCAAAGAAGGGTTGTGCTTTCGGCACCAGCGTGGGCCAGGAGGATTCTGATTTTAGAAAACCAAACTTTTAAGCTTTGGGAGAGCACCCGCCTTGCCCTAGGGGGGTACTGGGTGCAGAAGCCCAGCACTGCTTTTGCCCATCCTTACTGGCTCTCTTCATGTTTTTGTTTTGTTTTGTTTTTTGTTTTTTTGGTTGTTTTGAGTCAGGCTCTTGCTCTGTTGCCCAGGCTGGATGGAGTCCAGTGGAACCATCATAGGTCACTGCAGCCTCCAACTGCTGGGCTCAAGTAATCCTCTCATCTCTGGAGTAGTTGTGTGCCACCACACCGAGCTCAGTTTTCTCTTGTTTTTGTTTGGAGGTTGAACACAGAGGTTCCCTGAAGAAAGTTGGTTGGAGTTAGAGTTGTTCTAGAACCTCTCACTGTCAAGTAAAGAACCCTGCTGAGCAGCTGAGCCCGGAAGCTTCTTCGCACCCCTGAGCACCTTTCCTGAGCCACATACAGCCCACCTGAAGGCATCTGCACACCTAGAGAGTGGGGAGGAGAGGGGCAGCAGGCCCAGGCCCAAGGCAGCCGGCTTTGCATGGTGCAGTGGGGAGTGGAAAGGCCCACGTCCCCTCTCCCAGCTCCTCTTTTTAGTGGACAGCTGACCTTGGGTAAAAGTGGACCATGCTCAGCCTCAGTTTTCTCCTCTCTAAAAGGAGGGGAACCCCTGGCAGCATTGTGTCTGGAGTCTGCAGGACCTCAGAGATTGCTGGACACATAGACAGCGCTCAGCAGATTGGAACTGGAGGTCTCTAAGAACGTTTCTGGGCCTGGTTTAGCATCTTTGCAATGTCTGTGTGCCCTCGCTTCTCTCCCTCTCTAGCTGTCTTTCAGTCTCAGCCTCAGTCTACCCCTCAGCTTCTCTCTCTCTCTTTTCTCCCCCCGCTTCTCCCTTCTCTCTCTCCCTTTCCCTCCCACTGTTTTTCTTTTACAGCTTTATCGAGGTATGAGATTTTCTTTCTTTCTTTTTTTTTTGTTAAGAGACAGGGTCTCACTATATTGACCACACTGGTCTTGAACTCCTGGCCTGAAGCAATCCTCCTATCTCAGCCTCCCAAAGTGCTGGGATTACAGGCGTGAGCCACTGTTGCCGGCCAATTTCTACACTATAAAATTGACCAATTTTAAGTATACAATTCAGGGATTTATACTGAGTTCAAAGGTGTGCATTCTTCATTATGATCCAATTTTAGACCCTTTCCATCACCCCCAAAAGATCCTTTTTATTCCTTAAGCCATCCCTTCTGGTTTCCACCACAGCCCCAGGCAACCATGAATCTCCTTTCTGTCTCTGGATTTGCTTCATTTGGACACTCCCTGTACGTGGAATCCTGCAGTATGTGGTGTTCTGTGACTGGCTTTTTGACTCCGCATCATATTTTCGGAATTGATCCACATTGCAGGTGGTATCGGTACTCCATTCCCTTCCGGTGCCAAGTGCTGGTCCTTGGTGTGGATCGACTGCATGGTGCTGACCAGTGTATCAGCTGATGCACGGTCTCATTGCTTTCCCATGCCACCCTGACAAGAATGGTTCCCACCTTTGTGGGCACACGGGAGGAGGTCCCGTCTCTGGGAGTGACCAGCTCTGTGGTTTGTGGGGAGGCTGGTCTCATAAGTCCTTAGAACATCAACTGTCACTTGTGAGCAGGGATTGTTAGCATAGGATTGTTCAAAAAATCCAATAAGCCAAATAGTTTAAAAACGTGTTTCACGTTGCCTCTCTCTGACCTCAGGAAGTCACTGTCAATTCTTGTCGGGTGGGCAAAAATCTCCAACTTCCTTCAACTGACAGCTCAAGGGACAGGCTTCTAGAAGCATGTTCTCCATGTGGTTCTTCTGAAGATGAAACGTGTGGTGTGCACATGTCCCATCCTGCCCTCCCGACAGGGCGGCATGTGGAAGGAACGTAGGGGACCAGCCCTGTTTCAGTAGTGGGGAGGCTCACAGGAGATTGGGCACTGGGCTGTGCTCTGAGACTGTTCCTTCTCTTGCTTGGCTTTTTCTTTGGCCAAGTGGAGACGGCACCAGGTGGCCAGACTGTGTTGGGCCTGGTCATGTGCTTGATCTGCTGTACTGGGGATGTCGCCTCGTACCCCTCTGCCCAGCTCCTTGTGGCTGGGTGGGTCTCCTTCACCCTCCTGTCCTTACTGGCTCAGTGTCTGTGTGCCTGGCCAGTATAATGTGTGGCAGGTTCCCCACATCCTTCTTGGGCCAGGCGGGGTGCCTTCTCTAGGGCACTGCAGCCTCAGATGGTGGTGACACCTGCCCCCATGTATGGATCAGGCCACTGGGGCATCGGGGTCACCATTAGCAGAACAGCTGGAATTGGGTGGTCCTGGACACTTTCTTGGCGAACAAGAGCACTGAGTAAGCTCAAGACTTAAATCAGGAGTTTTAAGGTCACGAGCTGGCTGGGATTGGGTTGTTGCCAACACCCACGACAGCTGAAAACTGCTTAAGAAGTGCCTGCGTGTGGGACTTGCAGGGAGCCTGGGAATTCACAATCCCTACCATATAGTAGATCAAGCCTTGACTACTAAGGAAGGAGGGGCTATGGTAATCTGCAGGAAAGTAGCTCAGTAGTGACGAATTCATCATAGTATGTGGTGTAGCTTTTGTTTCTTCTCAAAACTTTTACAGCAAGTTCAGGATGGCTTCATCCAGACATCCGAGCTAAGCAAGCAAGCAAAAAACAAAAAGCTTTAAATAACAGAAGTGGAAGACAGTGCCCCTTCGTGCCTGAATTTGGCTAGGAAAACATTGGCATGGGAGAAGGTGGCACATTCTCTGGGCCACCTTCAGAGGTTTCACTTCTGTGTGAGAAACCATCCACTGGGATGCAGCTTTTACGCCACATACTCCAGGATTCCATGTACAGGGAGTGTCCAAAAGGGGCAAATCCAGAGACGAGAAGGAGATTCGTGGTTGCCTGGGGCTATGGTGGGAACCGGAAGGGATGGCTTAAGGAATACAAAGGATTTTTTGGGGGTGATGGAAAGGGTCTAAAATTGGACCCTTTCCTTCCCTGTCACACAGGGAAGGAAATCAGAAACCAAGCAAGAGAGCTGGGTGTATGAAAAGAACTGTGTCATTTTCTTGACTGAAATTTCACCAGGTGGCACTGGGTGTTGAGATACATATCACTGAGCAATATCAGGTCACACAATACAGGAGTATTGTTTCTGTCACCTCCGAATTGGTGTGTTTGACCCCAACAACTATTTTGTATGTGTTATGTGGGCAAACCCAAGTGGGTATTGTTGGGTTTCCATAGCAATGAGGCTGCGGGGCAGGGATGCGTTTTTTTACCATCACCCTCTGTGGTTTGGGTGCATTATGTCTGAGCCATTGGTCATCTTCTCTTGTCACCCACATCTCTCCGGGTCTGGAATATGACCAGAAAGGAAGCCGCATTTGCTCATCTGACAGGTCCTAAGGTCAGAGAGCTCCCGCCCCCATGAAACCATCACTGTGGGGCAGGTGATGAGCAAACCACACTCCCGAAACATCACACATGTGCCCCCTTGCCATCTTCTCCCTCCTGTCTGTGTCCCCAGCCCAAGCATGGAGCTGCTTTCTGTCCCTGTAGGTCACTGTACACTTTCTGGACTTGTATGTAGATGGAGTCCTGCAGCTGGTGCGCCCTTCCACCTGGCTCCTGTCTCTTGGAATAACCATTCTGAGATGTGCCCGTGTTGTCGCATGGATCAAGAGCTCATTTCTTTGCTTGCTGAGTAGTAGTGCAGTGTTGGGTGGTAAGTTACATGCTGGTGGCATTTTGTGTTAATATTAGAGGCTAGCTTTTAGAAAACAGTTGCGGCCGGGCGCGGTGGCTCACACCTGTAATCCCAGCACTTTGGGAGGCCGAGGCGGGTGGATCACAAGGTCAGGAGATCGAGACCATCCTGGCTAACACAGTGAAACCCCGTCTCTACTAAAAAATACAAAAAAATTAGCCGGGCGTAGTGGCGGGCGCCTGTAGTCCCAGCTACTCGGGAGACTGAGGCAGGAGAATGGCGTGAACCCGGGAGGCGGAGCTTGCAGTGAGCCGAGATCGCGCCACTGCACTCCAGCCTGGGCGGCGGATGGAGACTCCGTCTCAAAAAAAAAAAAAAAAAAAGAAAACAGTTGCAAGGAGAGCCCACAGAGAGTGTCCTGTGAAAGATATCTCTTGACACCAACAGAGAGAAGGGCGCTCATGCCAGTGCCGATGTCTGTTTCCAGTGCCATCGAGCTCTAACTTCAACCTGGACTCTGCTTTCCGAGTTTGGATAAGACTTGTTTCCTACTATATTTGAGGTCGTCAGAGACCATCACTTTATTATGGATGGGAAAAGTTTTCAGGTGATGAAGGGCTGTGCTGTTGATTTGGAAAGAGGATGCCGGACTGGACACTTCCTTTCAGAGTACCATTTCTAGGCCCTCTTGATATTTTAATATGTTTTAAAAATTAAGAGAATGTCTGCATATGTATTAGAGGAAGTCCTGTTACACAGAAAATACTCTAAATTCAACTCACATACAGCTGGTTCCCATTTTCAATTCTTGGGAATATGTTGGAAAACAAAAATTTTAACCTTGGAGTTAAAATCTGTTGCTGTTTTCTTTTCTTTTTCTTTTTCTTTTTGGAGACAGGGTCTCTGTCACCAGGCTGGAGTACAGTGGCATGATCATGGCTCACCTCCTGGGATCAAGCAATTCTCCCACCTCAGCTCCCCAAGTAGCTGGGACTACAGGTGTGCGCCACCACACTGGCTAATTTTGTGTATTTTTTTGTCGAGACGGAGTTTCACCATGTTGCCCAGGCTGGTCTTGAACTCTTGGAATCAAGCAATCTATCTGCCTCAGCCTCCCAAAGTGCTGGGATTACAGGCATGAGCTACCTTGCCTGGCCTGCTATTTTTCACAGATGCTAAATGAGAACACTCAGAATTCTATGAAATCATTCAGACTATAAAATATTCTTTAGCAATTCAAGCTGCTGTTTATGAGGCGGGCTGTTCATAGTAGGGTAGATGCTTCTAATCTAATGTAGAATTGCAGCTGCAGCATAGAAAGGGAAGAAGAATTGAGAGTACACCAAGATGTTAAATGTTTGTCTTTTGGTTTTGGAATATGGGTGAGTTCCCCCCTCACTTCTTTATACTTTTATATAATATAGAACTCTTGGTTCTTCTGTAGTGAATATTTATTTTTAAGAAAGCAGATAAATGTTGCACATAACTTGCTTTGGAAAACTTTTCCCATTATGGTTACTTGAAGACTGAAAGATTTTTTTTTTTTTTTTGAGAGAGAGTCTTGCTCTTGTCACCCAGGCTGGGAGTGCAATGGCGCGATCTTGGCTCACTGCAACCTCCGCCTCCTGGGTTCAAGCGATTCTCCTGCCTCAGCCTCCCAAGTAACTGGGATTACAGGCATCCGCCACCACACCTGGTTAATTTTTGTATTTTTGGTAGAGATGGGGTTTCACTATTTTGGCCAGGCTAGTCTCGAACTCCTGACCTCAGGTGATCCTCCCGCCTCGGCCTCCCAAAATGCTGGGATTATAGGCATGAGCCACTGCAGCTGGCCATTTTTTTTCTGTTTTAAAAATCCTTCATATCTTCCATGGCAGTAAATATGGTAAAATAATATGTGTGTGAGGATTTTTATAATGCATAAAATATTCTAGAAGATGAGTTCTTGTACATGCTTTTGAATCGTTTCATTTGCCTTCTCCGTTTGACTTACATAATAAATAATGAAAACTGTAGTTTCTGTCTTGGGCCGTCTAACATTCCTAGGAAGGGAAGGAGGAGACAGGAGGGGAGACACTGGAAGAGGTGGTGGAATCACAGTAGCTTTTGTTTTTCCTGCATGCCAGACACAAAATACGTACTCACATTATCCAGGCTGATAAGGCCTGCAGGTCAGACCCCACAGCATAGACAGGCAGTTACAGTTGGAGTCCTTCCCTCATTGCAGGGCGTTCCTTAGCAGACCAATTTGGAATGAGTTATGTGCAAAAATAAGCATAGAATGCTTAATGCAGTGGGCCACGGAATCACATCTGATGTTCAAACTTTCTAATGAGGCTAGATGTGGTGGCTCATGCCTGGAATCCCAGCACCTTGGGAGGCCGAGGTGGGCGGATCGCTTGAACCCAGGAGTTCAAGACCAGCCTGGGCAACACAGGGAAACTGTCTCTACCAAAAAATATAAAAAGAAGCAAACAAAAAAATAATTAGCTGGGTGTGGTAGTACATACTTGTAGTCCCAGCTACTGGGAGGCTGAGGTGGGAGGATCACTTGAGCCTGGGAGTTCCAGGCTGTAGTGAACTGTGATGGCGCCACCACACTCCAGCCTAGGTGACAGAGTGAGACTTTGTTTCTAAAATAAAATAAAATAAAATAAAATAAAACATCCTAATGATGTGTGGTGATGCTGTGTCGTATAGTGTCTGCATGCTATAGTCATTTGGTAACCTAATTAAGATTCTGGGTTGTAAATTTTTCATTTATAACCTCCTGAGATTCATTTCTTTTAATATTCATTAAGGCAACATAAATTTAGAGAGTTTGGATCATTTCCCTCTTAACCTATTGTTTTACTTCATGATTGCTGCATTTAGAAAACTTTTAAAATTTTGTTTAAAAAAACAGATAATCCCAAGGTGTTGATATTACAGGTGTGAGCCACTGTGTCTGGCCAGATTCATTTCACTTAAATCCCTGAAGATCCATGTGGGATTCTGAGAGATCTCTCTGAGACATTCTCCTGTTGTTTCCTTTTCACCACTGCAGGTCTCCGCCTGCCCTGAGGTCCTTGGGAGGAAGCCCACCATAGTAGGGCACACAGCGGCTGACTTGTCCTGGTAGATCATAAGCGTGGTGGGCTCTGCAGGTGCCTCCCTCCCTTCTGTCCTTGAGTCTGAAGCCAGCACCTTCTTTGATGGCACAAATGTCTGTGGTTTAGGGTTTTCAAAGGAATCCCTCCTCTTCTTCTCCCAGCATAAGAAAGGCTGCTGTGGGGAGCCGGTAGTTTGCACACTGCGTTGTTTGGTTGTTTGAATTCCACGAGAAAGCCAACCTAGCTGTCCTGGCTTGGGGCGAGGCAGGAGGGCAGGAGTTCTGGATCTGCCTGTGTCTCTCTGTCCCTGGCTGTCTGCCCCTCCCTCCCCCTCCCCTCCCCTCTTGCTTGGGATTGGGCGGGGTCTGTCTTGGGGAAAGAAGAAGGGCAGGGAGGGAGGAGAGCTGGAATTTGACTCCAGAGCTGTCTGCAGCTTCCCAGGAGCCCTTTTCATACAGGGTCTGGCTCCTTAGAAAGGCTGGGTGGCTCCTGCGTGGCAGGGCTACCTCGTTAAAAACACTGGCTTAGGGGAGAGTGCTGGTCGCTCTTGGGGCCAACCAAGATGTTTGCATTTGTCCTATGCAAACAGTACAAAGTTGTTGTTTTTTAAATACCGTTTTTAAAGGAGTTTGAGTTCTACAGAGGAGTGCAGAGATAGGAAGAACTCTCACCTCCCCCACACTGGGCTTCCCCCTATTGTTTTTTTTTTCTTCCAATGGCCGTATATCCCTGCTATCCCCTATTGTTAACATCTCACATCACCATGGTATATTTGTCCAAGCAATGAACCAATATTGCTACATTATTTATTGTTAACTAAAGCCCAAACTTTGTTCCTATTTTCTTAGTTTCCCATTAATGTCCTTTTCTGTCCTGGGATTAACCACATGCCTTTTTTTTTAAAAAAAAAAAAAACTGAGACAAGGCCTCTCTCTATTTCCCAGGCTGGAGTGCGGTGGCGTGATCACAGCTCACTGTGGCCTCTGCCTCCCGGGTTTAAGGGATCCTCCAGCCACTACCCCCAGCTAATTGTTTTGTGTTTTTAGTGGAGTTGGGGTTTTACCTTGTTGACCAGGCTGGTCTCGAAATACTGACCTCAAGTGCCTCAGCCTCCCAAAGTGCTGGAATTACAGGCGTCAGCCACTGCGCCCGGCACACATGACATTTAGTCTTCCTGTCACCTTAGGTTCTTCTTGGCTGTGACAGTTTTTCAGACCTTCCTTGTTATTGATGACTCTGACCTTTTTGAGGAGTACTGATCAGGAATTTTGTAGACTGTATCCCTCTTGGGATTCATCTGATGATTTTCGCATGGTAGAATGAGGTTATCGTTTTTTGCAAAGAAGACCACAGACCATTCTCATTACACATGATATGTTTTGTTTTTTAGTTTTGATTTTCTAACTTTTCTTAACTGTAGGAATTAATTAAGATTTTCCCCAATTCCTATGCTTTGGAAAATTTCCTTTGATGGTGAAATTTCTTTAGGGAAAAACATTTTTCTTCTGAAAGTGTTTTGGCAGAGAAACGTTGTTACTGAAGTATTAGTGATCAGAGCTACTGAGTTATAGCAAATTTGTAGAGGTAATTGTCCCAGACGGGAGGGTCTGCTAAGTATGTCCTGTGGATATGTTATTTATCTTATTCTGTGCTGTTGTGCACCCTAAAAATAAATATTTTAGGCTGGGCATGGTGGCTCATGCCTGTAATCCCAACACATTGAGAGGCCAAAGCTGGAGGATCTCTTGAGCCCTGGAATTCAAGACCAGCCCAGGCAACATAGTGAGACGGCATCTCTCCAAGAAATTTAAAAATTAGCCGGTCATGGTGGTGTGCATCTGTGATCCCAACTACTTGGGAGGCTGAGGCAGGAGGATCACTTGAGAGCTTGGGAGGTTGGGGCTGCAGTGAGCCATGATCACACCACTGCACTCCAGCCTGGCCCACAGAGCAAGACCCTGTCTCAAAAAAATAAAAAAAATTAAGGCCAGGTGCAGTGACTCATGCCTATAATCCCAGCACTTTGGGAGGCCAAGGTGGGCGGATCACCTGAGGTCAGGAGTTCGAGACCAGCCTGGCCAACATGGTGAAACCCTGTCTTTACTAAAAATACAAAAAAATTAGCTGGGCGTGATGGCGGGCACCTGTAATCCCAGCTACTTAGGAGGCTGAGGAACGAGAATGGCTTGAACCCGGGATGCAGAGGTTGTAGCAAGCTGAGATTGTGCCATTGCACTCCAGCATGGGCGACAAGAGCGAAACTCCATCTCAAAATTAATTAATTAATTAATTAAAAAATTGTAGATTTCAAAATAGTGTTTGAAAGTTCTTGGTGAATTGGTGTGCTCCTGCATTCGTCTCAACTCCCACTCTTGCTCAGTTGTCTACCATCACCTCCAATCTCCTGATGTTGGATTTGCAAGTTAAAGTATTTCTCTAACGTGGGAGTTGGCAAGTGTCTTCTGTTAGAAGCCAGTAAATGTTTTCTGTTTGGGCCGCTTGTTCTCTGTGGGACTCCTCAGGGTTGTTGCAGTAGCAGGAAGCAGCCACAGCCGGTGTGTACATGAAGGTTGTGGCTGTGTTCCACTAAACCTTTATTCACCAAGCAGGTGGCAGGCCAGGTTTGGCGCAAAGGCTGTAGTTGGCTGATCCTTACCTTATTGCAGAAGTGTATACTGCCAGGACTTTTTTCTTGTTTTTGTTTTGCTTTGTTAGGGAGTCTGGCTCATTTGGCCCATGTTTATGGGGCACTTACTCTGTTGGAAGGCAGCTTACTAAGCGCTGTGTTGCTATGGAATGTTTTGGAGAGATTTAGACCTACCTAGTAAACCTGAACAAGAAGCCAGCCTGAGCAGTTAGCCGGGGCCACAGTTCTCCATAACTTCTCCCCCTGCTTCCTGCTGGAACAGCTCACTTTTGAAATGGCAGGGGAGTCATTCCAAGCTAGCATCCCTCATCCCACCTTGTCACCCATCCCCACTCGCCTTTTTGTTTTTTCTGGAAAACAAATAAAGGCTTTTATTGTATCTACTTGGGAAGGACTGGGGGTGGTAGTTCCAGAGTCCAAGGATTCAGAGCCAGGACCTGGCCCTCACCTCTGCGCACACCAGCCCACGCTGGCTCCCGTCACCCTCCTTTCTGTCCGTCTCTGCTCCTCTCTGGTCTTACCTCGTCTGCTGCAGACAGTCCCTCTTCATGAGTTGAGAAACAGAATTCCTGGCAGCTGCTGTGTCGCAACCCCTTCCTCTACATTTTGTGGAATGAACACAACTATGTAACTTGCTACCCAGATCAAGAGATGGAACATTCCTATTTATGTTTTAGGAATGTTCTAGCTCCCCAGGGGTGCCCTTGAGCCTCCCCCAACCCCCCAAATATAGGGCTGTCTTGAATGTCCACACTATAGATGAGGTTAGCCTCTATTTGGCCTTCATGTAAATGGCATCATCCAGTATGGATTCTTTTGTGTCTAGCTTTTTCAGTCAACATTACTTTTGTGAGATTCATTCATATTGTTTCTGGTGGCAGTTGTAGTTTATTCATTTTTATTGCAGTGAACCTCAGTTTGTTTGGTTTTCGTTTTTGTTTTTGAGACAGGATCTCACTCTGTTGCCCAGGCTGAAGTACAGTGGCGCCGTCAGGGCTGACTGTAGCCTCAAACTCCTGGGCTCAAGCCATCCTCCTGCCTCAGCCTCCTGAGTAGCTGGGACCACAGGTGCATGCCACCATGCACAGCTAATTCTTTTATTTATTATTATTATTATTTTTGAGATGGAGTCTCGTTCTGTCACCCAGGCTGGAGTGCAGTGGTGTGATCTCAGCTCACTGCAACCTCCGCCACCCGGGTTCAAGTGATTCTGCTGCCTCAGCCTCCTGAGTAGCTAGGACTACAGGCACGTGCCACCACACCTGGCTAATTTTTTTGTATTTTAGTAGAGACGGTGTTTCACCGTGTTAGCCAGGATGATCTAGATCTCCTGACCTCATCGTGATCCATCTGCCTCAGCGTCGCAAACTGCCGGGATTACAGATGTGAGCCACCGCGCCCGGCCATTTCTTTTATTTTTTATAGACACGGGGTCTTGATATGTTGCCCAGGCTGCTCTCGAACTCCTGACCTCAGGCATGAGCCACTACCTCCAGTCTGTGTGTTTATCTAAAGAATTCTTAGTGGCTAAGGAAGGTTAAGACCTTCCTGTAGTCCCTTTCATCTTTCCCCAGAGATGAGCCATTTTGAACATGGATTTGGCATCTGTGCTGCCTCTGAGCCCATGCTTGGCTGATCTGTGGTTGGCGTCTGCCTTCCAGAGAATTCCTTGTTTTCCCACAGTCCCTTTGCAGCTGTTTCATGGAGCGCGGGGATGCACGCTGGCTGCTGCCACCAGCTCTGATGGCTATGAAGGTTTGAGACGAGTCTCATAGGTGAAATCTGGGCTCTAAGACAGCCCACCTTTTGAAAGGACAGTTCAGCCACCAGAATGTTATCTTCGATCTGTTGGTTTTTCTCATTTTGGTTTCCAAAAGCCTTTAACCATTGTTATTGTTCTGTGCTTATCTTGGTGTCAGCTCAGTATCCATGAAACCTGACAAACCTCTTTCTAGAATGAGGCTGGCAAACCAGTCTCATAATGTTCAACCCCAGTGAAGAGGAACTAAACCTCAAAATTGTTGTACCTCAAACTCTATTAGCCTTTTATTGGTGGGGGTTTTGTTTTTATTACAAGAGGGGTGACTGCTGCAGTGCTGGCGGGGCATTCACTTTAGGCCCTTTCCAGCACCAGGCCGGGCCTGACAGATGAGAATGCTGTGTCATAAACAGTCTTTTGCAATGACTAACCTTGCTGGGTTGGAATGCAGTGCACACCAGAGGAAGATAGGACTTTTAGTGGTTGTCGCAATAGCTGTGTGAATCCAAATGTGGCTGGGAAATGTCAACACACTCTCCAGAGACTCAGCTCTGACAAATGTAAGAGACATAGTGTTAGGGGGATGTCTGGGTAAGTTGAACTCCAATCAGAGGGAAAAGGGGGTTGGAGGAATAATGAATGAGGGAAACACTTTTATTGGGAGAATAGCTTGCAAAATGGCCAGTTGCGTAAAGTGTTCTGTTCTAAGAAGTTCTAGTGTAAGCCTCGGCGAGTCCTAATATATGAATGATACCTAGGACTTATTTTATGTATTTCTGTTATCCTTACTAGCAGTGTTGGAGTCTGCATTCTGGTAATGCCTAAATGCTTGTGCTAAGTTACATGTAGAAACAGCTCTACACAACATTCCCTAGTCTCTTGGACACTTACAGTGTTGGCCAGTCCTTTTCTCGTGATTTTTTCCATTTAATTTACTCGTGTCCTAACAAAGTTATCATTTTTTGATTGTTTCTCTTTGCTTTCGTCCTTTGCATCTATGGCTGCTCACTTGCTATGCCCAGGGGAGGGGAAGATGGAGAAATAGATTATGGATATGGCACTCCAGGGCCTGTTTACCAACAACCTGAAAGGCTTATATTCTCAGCGGGTCAATACCCCCCATGTCTGAGGGTGAATGTTGTGTGGATTAATAGGCGAAACATGTTGCATAGATTTGCAGATCCACATTGACAGATTCCCCGCTGTATAGCGAGGCCATAGAGGAGCCTGAATTTGTATATCCCTTGTGGCTATTGATATGTTGCTGAAGTCAAGTCAGGTATCTATTGAAAAGCATGTTCTAAGTATCTAAGTATTTAAGTGGTACATGTCTAGGAGATAAAACTCTCTTTATACAGGGATGTGAGGAGAGGAACTAGGAGGAGGCTTTATCATGTGCTGATTTATGCTGTGCCAGTAATGAGCCGTGCAACCCTAAGCAAGTTACCTCACTCATTTGGCCAGTTTTTTAGCTTCCTCAATCAGTTTATCAACAAGATGGGGACATTCAGGTGTATCTGCCAGGGTTAGGGGAAGCTTTGAATAGTAATGTATGCTGAGAACCAGCTGGTGCCCTGCGTGAGTGCAGCGCTCCATGAAGGACATTGTGTTATTAACTCCTGGGATGCCTGGATTCCCTTCCATTCATCCACTTTGTTCACCTGAAGGGCCAGAGCAAACAACCGTCCACTCAGGTAAACGTCCCCATCCCAGAGTGACCGTTTGCATCCTCCAGGACTTAACAGTACAGCTGGACTCACCGTGAGTCTCCTGGAAGGCATTGTGTCAGAAACGGAGCATGGGAGCGCTGAGCAGCGTCTCTCCTGCTTCCCTTGGTGTGGCCTATCTGGGAATCTATAGTCTGGAGCGTCCCAGGCTGGCCTCCTTTGGCAGGTGGTGCAGGAGTGCTGCAAGCCCTCCTGGATGCACCCAAGGACCCAGGAAGATGAGAGCGTGGATCTCTGTGCCTGGGCACAGAGGCTGGGAGGAGAGACAGCAGGCGCCGGCTGGCAGGAGCGGTCCCTGTGGGAGCTTCTGTGTACTCCCACCTCCGCTTCACTTCCTGTTGATCTCGCCTCCCTCTGCAGCATGTTCTGCCCTCCTTCCCCAGAGTCCTCCCCACGGTTCGCCTTGAAACACACCTTTCCATGGGATTCATTTCAGAGGCTGCCCATGTGGGACCAGTGCTGCAGCTTCCCTGTGGGGGTGCTGGTGGCCTTGTGGCACTTGCTAAGCTGGGCGGACAAGGCTGGGAGTTTGAGCACTCACCGAAGTTTCCTCTCTGCTGAGTGCTCCTGGGGTCCATCCCTCTGGGGTGAAGGCAGGCAGCTTTACACATCGCCTTAGAGCATGTCTTTGTTTGCTCCTGGATCAAGAACCTTTTACCATCAATGTAGGGCTGAGTACCGCCCCCCCACCACCACACACGCCCTGTCCAGATATCTCACTCTGGGGTGGAAGGAAGCACTCGTGGGAAGAAGCCTCCTCATCACATTAGCTCCAGGTAATTTCAGAGAACTTTGCCAATCTCTTCCCTAGCTTGTAGGTACAATGAAGATAACACTGGCAGACAAGATAGGATACTCTTTCTTGAGTTTAAAAGGCATCAGAATAGTTGCATGCAATTTAGCAAGGAATGGACAGATTAGATTGTATTTAAGAGAGTGCATGTTACTGTACAGTTTTTAAAAACAGGTTGAAGCAGAGCAGGTGCCTCTCAGACACTGTTTTGGTGGGGAGGATGGGGGACAGTTGTTTCCTGCTATCACACTGGGGAGAACTGAAGGGGAGAACACTGCTGCGCCTGAGTGGAGCCTGACAGTCTTGAGGTGAGCACCCTGAACCTCGGGTGTGTATTGTCTCTCTCATACCTGGTGGGCATCTTGGGGCCAGGCTGGGCTGCGTGGTAGCTCTGTGGGATCATTCCCATCTGCGGCACCTGGGGGTGCTGCTCATTGTGTAGACCGAAGCCCAGCCAGTGGAGGCGCCCACTTGCTGACCTTCTTGCACGCCTGCCTTTCTACTACTAGCTGTCATTTTCTTTTATTGATTGGTTGGCTGTCATTTTCTTTTATTGATTAATTGGTTGGTTGGTTGACAGGCCACATCACTGCAGCTTTGGTATGGTCACTTCTCTAATCTTTCCAAAAAGTCGCTTCAGGTTACAAAGTGAGTTAGCGGCCTGCTCCCTGGTTGCTCCGTGAGAGTTCGCCCTCTCCTCACAGTTGTATAGTGGGCCAGCATTGTTGTTTGGCTTCCTGGTTCATATGCCCCTTCTCTGTGGCACCCCATGTCCTTATGAAAATGACCTAAGCCAGGTGTGGTGGCACATGCCTGTAATCCCAGCACTTTGGGAGGCCAAGGTGGGTGGATCACTTGAGCTTAGGGAGTTCATGACCACCCTGGGCAACATAGCGAGATCTCGTCTCTACAAAAAATACGAAAATTAGCCAGGTGCGGTGGGACACAGCTGTAGTCCCAGCTACTCAAGAGGCTGAGGTGGGAGGATCGCTTGAGCCCAGGAGGTCAAGGCTGCAGTGAGCCGAGATTGTGCCACTGCACTCCAGCCTAGGCTAGCGGATAAGACCCTGTGTCAAAAAAACAAGAGAAAACAAACAAACAGAAAAACCTGTACCCTGGTATTGATAAGTCTTAACGGGAGGGCCTCTGCCTCTTACCACAGCCTTCCAGAAGTCAGCTAGATCCCTTTGTTTCCAGCCCCTGGTAGACCAGGGTGGCCTTACGACCCCCTCTTTGTCAGTCTCATCTCTTCCTCTCTTTTTTTAGAGACAGAGTCTCACTGTGTCACCCAGACTGGAGTGCAGTGGCAGAAACACAGCTCACTGCAGCCTCCATCTCCTGGGCTCAAGTGGTCCTCCCACCTCAGACTTCTGTGTAGCTGGGACTGCAGGCACACTACACCAAGCCTGGCTAACGTTTTTAGTTTTTGTAGAGATCGGGTCTTGCTATATGGCCCAGGCTGGCCTTTTTTTTTTTTTTTTTTTTTTTTAAGACGAAGTCTTGCTCTGTCACCCAGGCTGGAGTGCAGTGGTGCGATCTCGGCTCACTGCAAGCTCTGCCTCCCAGGTTCACGCCATTCTCCTGCCTCAGCCTCCCGAGTAGCTGGGACTACAGGTGCCTACCACCACGCCCAGCTAATTTTTTGTATTTTTAGTAGAGACGGGGTTTCACCATATTAGCCAGGGTGGTCTCGATCTCCTGACCTCGTGATCCATCCGCCTCAGCCTCCCAAAATACTGGAATTACAGGCGTGAGCCACCGCGCCTGGCCCCAGGCTGGTCTTGAACTCATGGTGTCAAGCAATCCTCCTGCCTTGGCCTCCCAAAGTATTGGGATTAAAAGTGTGAGCCACCATGCCTGGCCTCCTCTTTTTATTTTATTTTGAGCTAATTATAGCTTCATGTGGCAATACAGAGAGATGCCATGGGTCCTGTACTCAGGTTCCCCACGTGGCGACAATACCTTCTTTGTAATATGATGGTAACAGTGTTTCAACCAGGATATTGCCTTTTTTTGGTTTTTGGATAGAGTCTCATTCTGTCATCTAGGCTGGAATGCAGTGGCGTGATCACGGCTGACTACAGCCTCAACTTCAGCCTCCTGGGCCCAAAAAATCCTCCCACCTCAGCCTCATGTGTAGCTGGGACCACAGGTGTGCACCACCACACCTGACAAATTTTTGTATTTTTTTTTTTTTTTTAGAGGTGGGGTGTTGCTGCGTTGCCCAGGCTGGTCTCAAACTCCTGGTCTTCACTGGTCCTTCTGCCTTGGCCTCCCAAAGTGCTGGGATTTTACAGGTGTGATATTGACATAGAGACCGTCAAGACACAAGACATTTCCATCCCAAGAGGTTCCCTCACATTACCCCTTTTAACTCCTCTCTTGCTTTATAAAGATATCAAGTTCAAAACTTTATTATATAGTAGAACTCTGTTAATCAATTGTTGACTGTTTAAACTGGAATTTAACTGAGAGCCAAGGATCTTCCCCAGGTGACTGAAGTCTGTTGTATCCCTTCGACTTCTGGTTTTGAATTAACAGGAGTTCAGTGTATTTGGAGAGAGGCCTGTCACTCCCTTGTTCTGTTCCTTTAAAGAGTTATGGTCCAGTAGAGAGGGCACGCTCGTTAAAAGCAGTCTCTCGTGAAGTGGATCAAGATGTGTTGGAATGTAAGGCATGACTGCTAGCTGCTGAGCAATTCACATACTTTGGAGGAGGTTAGTGCCCATGAAAAGGTTGATGTGGTAATCAGAAAAAACTCCCGGCTCCCTCCGGGCAACATATTCGGCTAACGCTTTGATTAATTGAAACATGTAATTAACTAGATTTTCCCCCCATGCTTTGCTTTTAAGAAGGATCCTTCACTTTCTGTCTTGGCAGGGGAGTGGGGACCAAAGATATTACCATCTGATTCCCAGACCACCTGCAGGCATTTTCCAGCTGGGATTAGTCTAGCTCCTTGCTGGCTTTTCGTGGCATCTGAAGCTTAATTCTTATTGCCACCACCTTGAAGGTCTGCTCCGAGCTGGGTCTACCAAAGGCTTTCTCTTTCTGTTATGCCCACTTTCCCCCTGGGATACGCAGCACACCTTATTCGTGCAAAAATTTGTATGAATTGCAATTTTAAAGACTGTCGAATTTGACCTGCAATAAAAATGGTGATTGTAATTTGTCGTGGCAGAATTGTAAAGCTAGAAAAGGTCTTTAGGATTGAACTGATCATTTTATGGATAAGGAAACTGAGGCCCAGAAAGGGTCATTGGTTTGCCTCTAATGTGTGTTTCTATCTCCGGGAAGTGCTGGAAATGTACCCTCTTTCTTTAGCCGGTGCCCAGCCCACGCAAGTTGTTAACAGTGGATGGATGTAGACCTACTATGTGCCTCATTCTGCATTCTCCGCTATGCAGTGGAACCAGTCTAGAAAAGCCGGCATCTTTATAGCCTTGAGAGTGTGCTTCTCAGTGGGATTGTGGGTGGTTTCCTCTTTAATAAGAAAGCCTGTTTTTATATAGATGTGTTTCTTGGGTGCTGACAGACCCAGCAGCACCAGCTCCTAAGCAAGCCCTAGTGTTTTCTGCTGGGGACAGGATCCAGAAGCATCCCGTGGAGGGGTCGGGTACCCCAGGTCCACCTGCCAGGACTCTGGGAGAGTCGTGCGTGAGCAGCCGATGAGCCCCCAGCTGTGGAGGACTGAGGCTTGGGGCACCCTGATCTCATTCTGGAACATTCAGTGGCCACACCAGCAGTTCTTTGTGGTCACTTAGAAGCCCATTTCTTGCAGCAAATGGGGGCTACATCAGTTTCGTAGGGCTGTCATAACAAAGTACCTAGCACAAAGCTTAAAGCAACAGGAATGTGTTGTCTCATAGTAAAGAGGCCTGGAGGCCAGAAGTCTGCAGTCAGGGTGTCTGCAGAGCCTCTTTCTGAAAGCTCTGGGGGAAGATCCCTCCTTGCTTTTCCTGCTTCTGTGACTCCTGGCATTCCCTGATTGCAGATGCATCATGCCAGTCTCTGCCTCCATCTCCACATAGTTCTCCCCTGTTTATATGTGTCCAAATTTCCCTCGTCTTTTGTGGGCACCGTCATTGGATTAGGGCCCTCCCTAATTCAGGATGACATCATCATCACCAGTTACACCTGCAATGATCCTGTTTCCAAATAAGGCCACGTGTACAGGTTCCGGAGGTGAGGCTTCAACATATCTTTTTGGGAGACATAATTCAGCCCCATAACAAAGGGTAATACAATGTTTTGAGAGAGAATCTATGTACAGAAAAGTACTCACATCGTAGCGTAGACATTGATGAATTTTCACTTAGCAAGTCATACTTGTGACCCCCACCCAGATGAAGGAATAGAAGAGATAGTCGTAGAAAACAGATACCAAATTCCATGCCTTATGGAGAAAGCCAAGGCTCATTAGTCTGGTTTGTGCTTTTAGGGTTAAATCAGGTACGTTGTTGACACTTCAGACCAGGTACACCTAAGGATGTGGGTATTATGCTGCAAATCACAAAGGGCAGTTTCAGTTTTTTACCCGAGTGGCTTCCTGAGAACTCTATTGTAAAGCATACTGTTATAAACTGAATTGCATTTTGAATAGGAATAATTAGATTTAAGTTAGAGATTCTGCCAAAAATTGCTTTATCAGATAAATGTCGGATGTGAGCAGTTACATCATAAAAGAAGAAATGCCACTCAAACCTGTGATTGCCACTTTAGGAGAGGTTTTGGGTCTTGGGCCATTGCTCCGTGTTTCCATTTTGGGTGCCTTGTCTATAAAGGGGAAGGGGTGTCTGGATGGCTCTCTGGGTTGGATAGTGGGAGGAGACTGCAGCCCACATCTAGTTCCAGCCTCTTGTCACACAGTTGAGGGAGTGGAGCCCAGCTGAGATTGACCTGCTGAAGGCACCTGGATGGGGGTCATAGTCGCCATCCCTTTGTTTTGCATTTTCTCGTGTTTTAAAGCTTTGGTGCCCACTAATTCCAGCCCTGCTGCTCTTGTGAAAGTCACATACACAGAGTGACTGTCACAGCAACTCATTGATCTTCACAGTCCTGAGTTTGCTTTTCTGTAAAATTGAGAAAGAAATACTTGCCTGACCTCTCATCCCACGATTGTTTTTAAGAGTGGGAATCACAGCTCGGAGGGGGCAGGGAGTTGAGAGCTTCCACTGTAATGGTGTGAGCAACACAGGATGGCCATATTTAAATTGGGGTTGTACTGTGGAGAGTTATATTAAATTCATAAGGTCAGGACACGGGAGTTGGGCCTTATTGCAGATTCCTCCTTGGTGATTTTACTTGGAGTAAATGGCACATGTAATCATAGCACGTCTCATGTCAAAATCATGTCAAAG
Source organism: Mandrillus leucophaeus (assembly GCF_000951045.1). Classification (NCBI taxonomy): domain Eukaryota; kingdom Metazoa; phylum Chordata; class Mammalia; order Primates; family Cercopithecidae; genus Mandrillus; species Mandrillus leucophaeus. Next base: position 1,031,875 of record NW_012108441.1, on the reverse strand, counting down.
AATGCCACGGGTAAGTCTGCGGCAGATGATCAGGGCATCTTTTTAAAGGAGAACCAAAAAATTAAAATTTATCTTTTCCTTTTTAATTGTGGCTATTTTAAACTTTGTTACTTTAAAAATTACATATGTGTAAGTGGTCCACTCTTTAAAAAAAAAAAGGCATCCTCATTGTTCAACTCCTGGACACAGGGAGGGGAACATCACACACCAGGGCCTGTCGGTGGGTGGGGGAGTAGGGGAGGGGTAACATTAGGAGAAATACCTAATGTAGGTGATGGGTGGATGGGTGCAGCAAAGCACCATGGCACGTGTATACCTATGTAACAAACCTGCATGTTCTGCACATGGATCCCAGAACTTAAAGTATAGTCAAAAAGGCATCCTATCGTATCTTGGCACCCTCGATGTCAAAATGTGGTGAAAAGGACCTTTGCCCATTGTGTTAGGCATTTTAGCTCTGTTCAGAATCTGTCACTGTTACCTACACTTATTTTGATTTTAGAATTTGGGGGCAGAAATTTTTTTATCTGTCATGGAAAATAGCTGATGCCCCAATTTTTGAACTCAATAAAAATCCCAAACATTCCCATATTGATCCAGATAGATAGATAGATAGATAGATAGATAGATAGATAGATAGATAGATAGATAGATAGATGGGTATTTATTGCATCAGATTTTGTCCCTAAAAGGACTGAATCCAGTACAGGATGTGGAGTGAAACAAGGCTGCTACGGTTTCAGAAACAGCTTTGAAGCTGAGACTTTGCCAAGGAAAGTGGGAACTGCCCTGCCCCAGGAAGAAGTGATGAACCCATCCTTGACTTGCACGACCATGGGGTGTGTCAGTTGCCTCGTTGCCTTGCTCTGCAAACTCTTGCCCACCACGAGCTAGGCACACGCTTAACTCAGTGTTGTGGCAGATGGATGACTAATTCGGGTTTTAACTTGGAGAAGCAGAGGTGGCAGATTCCACCATCCTGACAGAAGGTTGCACACCCGCCGAAGCGCACTCAAAAGCTTCCTAAGTCGCTCAGCTTTAGCTGAGGCTGAGTGCTGCTGTCTCAGAAGAATTAATTACTTTGAATGGGAGTCATTTTTTAAAGACTTAAGAATGTTTCCTTTTTTTTTAGCGAAACTGAATGAACTTGGGAGAAATAAATGCTTTGCCTTTGAGAGTTTTCTGCTGGAAAAAGTCAACAAAGGGCTTCTGGGTTTTGTTCAGTGGTGTCTTGATTAGAGTGGCATAAATCTTAAGTACTTTCAGAGGAGGCTTACAAATTAGAGAATAGTTTGGCTGTTTTGGTTTGATTCTAACAAGAGTTCAGCATGGAGAAATAATACCACTGATGGGATGAGGAATGTGTTTAGCATAATAAAAAACTACCTCCGTGTAGCCCCATTTTTAGGGCAGATGCAATTTGTGTCTTAAACATAAAAACAGTCAGACATTATCATTTTTCTTTGCTTGTTCCTCAGACACCTTAATAGATTATACCCCTCAATCGTTTTATATTTTAATTACACAAGTGAACAAAGTTTTGCTGTTTAGAACTATTCTGTTGGGTGTTGGTTTTTAAGTTATAAACATTAAAGGAAAAATCATTTGGACTTATATAATGATGAGTCTTGAGAAATGTCAGTGTTTTCTGGGAAGAGTTATTCCATTTTTCTTTTCTTTTTTTCTTTTTTGTTTTTTTTTTTTTTAGACGGAGTCTTGCTCTGTCTCCCAGGCTGGAGTGCAGTGGCGTGATCGCGGCTCACTGCAAGCTCTGCCTCCTGGGTTCACGTCATTCTCCTGCCTCAGCCTCCCGAGTAGCTGGGACTACAGGTGCCTGCCACCATGCCCCGTTAATTTTGTTTTTGTATTTTTAGTAGAGACGGGGTTTCACATGTTAGCCAGGATGGTCTCGATCTCTTGACCTCGTGATCCCTCCGCCTCGGCCTCCCAAAGTGCTGGGATTACAGGCGTCAGCTATCGTGCCTGGCCCGAATTGTTCCATTTTTCCAACTGCCTCACTGGGGATCCTGGACTGGAGCGTTTGCCCCTGGGATGCAGCGCCGGGCACCTCTGCTTCCTGGCAAGTGGCTGTGCTGTTCCTGGCCTCCGTGACTCTTCAGGCCTTTCTCTCCCAGTTGCATGATAGCTGCTGCATCCGCAGGCATCCGGTCTTTGTTTCAGACCAGAAGAAAGGGGAAAGGGCTGTACCAGACATTTCTGCCCCTTTGATTGCAGAGACAAAGGCTCTCCTCAAGCCTGCAGCTAACTTCTGCCTTTCCCCCATCCGCTGGGACTGCACATGCCACATGGGGCACGAGGCTGCTCCAGTCTCCATGGTGGATTCAGATATTAAGGAGGGCAGGGCTGTTGGCCGCCAGGGATCCTTTGATATTAGTAATGGGGGAGAGAAGAGGACATCAGTTCCAAAGGGTGCAGTCTTCCTGTAGAACATGGGACTTGAATGAAGCCCTAATAGAGAAGTCAACTTTGAAGAGGCAGAAAGAGGACACAAAGGTGACGTGCTAGTGAAGTCTAAGATGAAGAGAAACAGTGAGGGAACGTTGAGAACACCACCTTGGTGTGTAGGGATCCTGCATGACGCCATGGATTCTAACACAAAAATACTGCAGAAGAAATTGATGTTTATGTCAGAATAGGGTGTGAGTTACCCGCACCAGAGCATGCCAGTTGGTGGTTACACATTTGACCCTTGGACATGATTTTGGGGGGAGTGGGGGCGGTCTCATCTAGTTTTATTTTTTAATTAAGAATTTTTTTTTTTTTTTTTTTTTTTTTTCCAGAGACATGGAATCCTGCTCTGTCGCCCTGGCTGGAGTGCAGTGGTGCAGTCACGGCTCACTACAGCCTCAAACTCCTGGTCTTAAGTGATCCTCCTGCCTCAGCCTCCAGAGTAGCTGGGACTACAGGCACACACCACCACACCCTGCTAATGTTTAAGATTTTTTTGTAGAGATAGGGCCTCACCATGTTGCCCAGGCTGGCCTTGAACTCCTGGCCTCAAGTGATCCTCCTGCTTTGGCCTCCCAAAGTGCTGGGATTATAGGCGTGGGTCACTGTGCCCAGCCTGCTGTCACTTAGTTTGAAAAGCAAATAGATTGTGAACATTTACAGACACAGGGAGATTACCCACCCTGCCCCCAAAATTCTAGATTTTTAGTTGCATTAAACACATCGTAAAATTCGTGCATCCTGGATGCTCACTTCCCCATGCCTGACAATGGGTAGTAGCTGCTTCTTCAGAAGGGCGGACCCTGCCCCTTCGCCATGAGGTCCAGTGCTCGAGGCTGTAGACCCCATTCTGAGGGTGTGTGTTCTGTACGTGCGGCCCCTCCACTTGTAGCGGCCCCTCCCAGCCCCTGCGAGCGCTGGCGTGTGTACTCCAGGGCTTCATGTTTTCCCCGTGTTGCCTTCTTAGGCTCTGCTACCTAGGGTATGACAAAGGCATCTCTGAAAAGAATTGTTCAAAAAAGAAAGATAGCCCTTGTGACGGGTGAGATTATCCATGTGTTACCCAATAAAAAGTCAAAGGTTTGAGGGGCCCTTTGAGTTCACTCCAGAGAAAGGTGCAGCAGCCTCGGCTTGGTGCCCACTAGGCCTCCCTGACATTGCGTGGTGGCAGCATTAGGTTATCTCACTGAACAAGCCCCATCTCTTTGAAATAGCAGTAGGATGGGAATGTCCATTAAAGTAAACAGCTGTGTGTTCTGAGAAGCGGGGACGCTTTGTTCTAATGGCCAGCAGTTCCTTTTCCTGTTTCTTGATTCCCTATCAGTTCTTTCAGATTGCCTTTTCACTTTGAAAACTGCAAAATTAAGTAATCCCAGTTATCTCTGTTTAAGCGGGTGCTTCAGTGATGTGATGACTTGCTTTCAAAAGCTCAGTGAGGCCAAGCACAGTGGCTCATGTCTGTAATCCCAGCACTTTGGGAGGCCAAGGCAAATGGAACACCTGAGGTCAAGAGTTCGAGACCAGCTTGGCCAACATGGTGAAACCCCGTCTCTACTAAAAATACAAAAACAATTAGCTGGGCGTGGTGGTGGGCACCTGTAATCCAAGCTACCTTGGAGGCTGAGGCAGAAGAATCGCTTGAAGCCAGGAGGCGGAGGTTGCAGTGAGCCGGGACTGCGCCACTGCACTCTAACCTGGGCGACGAGAGCAAAACTCTGTCTCAAAAAATGATTAAAAAGCTCAATGAGAAGGGGTGAGGATCTGGGCAGGTCTGCGTTCTGTGTTGGCTGGAAGCCTGCTAGGGGTGCTTTGACCAGACAATTTTTGATACTTCTAAGATGGACTTGAGGCCGGGCGTGGTGGCTCACGCCTGTAATCCCAGCATTTTGGGAGGCTGAGGTGGGTGGATCACCTGAGGTCAGGAGTTCAAGACCATCCTGGCCAACATGGTGAAACCTCGTCTCTACTGAAAATACAAAGATTAGCTGGGCATGGTGGCAAGCACCTGTAATCTCAGCTACTCGGGAGGCTGAAGCAGGGAGAATTGCTTGAACCTGGGAGATGGAGGTTGCAGTGAGCCAAGATTGCACCACTGTACTCCAGCCTGACCGACAGAGCGAGACTCCATCTCAAAAAAAAAAAAAAAGAAAGATGGACTTGAAAGACCAGGAATATGGCACAGGTTTTGTTTTTCCCCTCCCATAGTAATAAGATGAAAGCAGGGCTTTGGACAGGACGTCGCTTATCTTCGATGATTCTTTTTCTCTCCGTTCATCCTCTCCAGAAACATTGCCTATTGTGTTGCGACCAGCTTTTGTATAGGAAGGGAAGAAACAGATATCATTTGGATTTTGTCATCAGGGAGATGCTAGTCTTGTTGTGGGATGAGAAGCATAAGCTGGTAACTGTCAGCAGGGTTAGGAGCAGATAGTGGCCATGTGCCCCAGGCACCAGGGAGGCTGGGAGATATACAGAGTCCCTCGGCGGAGACGGTGGGGTTCAGGATGGCGTCCTGAGGGCTGAGTGTGGGTGAGCTGGGCAGAGTGTGTGCACAGCAGCGATGGGGGTGCATGGTGTTTCCAGAGGGGACCCAGTAAACAAAGCTCTGCAGGCAAGAAAGACCACTTTCTCTAGGGAGGAAGGACAAAGGGCCTGTTGTTGCGGGTGTGTGATGTTTGGGCAGGGTGGGGATGGTGTCCAGAACAGCAAGGCTTGTTTTGCATGGTGGTGATTAATTGCAGTGCCCACCTCCCGCCCCCCGCCTGATCAAACTGCTCTTTTGCATTGCTGCTGGAGGCGAGAGAGAAGATGATTTGCGTGAGGCAGACGGCTGCCTGTTTCCTGTCGTGGTAAATGGGTTTTACAGGGCAGGAGGTTAAAACGTGACTTTAGAGGTGCCTTGGTTTTGTTTTTCTGTTCCACACGAGCCATGGGTGACCATTTCTAATACATCATCCTTTCTCTGGAATATGGTTCTCCCTTGGCGGCAAGTTTGTCCTCCAGGAGACATGTGGTAACATCTGGAGACATTTGAATTTGTCACAACTTGGGGCAGGAGGGTGCCACTGGCTTCTAGTGGGTAGAGGCCAGGGATGCTGCCGAGTCCCCTGCAGTACCCAGGGCAGCCCTCACGGCAAAGAATGATCCGGCCCCAAATGTCAATAGTGCCGAGGTGGAGGAGCGTGGTTTGGAGTGTCCTATTGTTTATCCATGTTTTATCTATTGGACATTTGGGTAAAATAGCCTGTTTTTAGCTCTTACAGATGGTCCTGGTATGCACATTCTTCTGTGGGTCTTTTGGTTAACATACATGCACATCACTGAGTTGTAGGTCACTCGGTCTGTTTTCCCAGTCATATCTTTTTTTTTTTTTTTTTTGAGACAGGGTCTCACTCTGTCACCCAGGCTGCAGTGCAGTGGCGTGATTTTGGCTCACTGCAATCTCCTCTTCCTGGGTTCAAGCAATTCTCTTGCCTCAGCTTCCTGAGTGGCTGGGATTATAGGCATGTGCCACCATGCCTGGCTAATTTTTGTATTTTTAGTAGAGATGGGATTTCACCATGTTGCCCAGGCTGGTCTTGAACTCCTGACCTCAAGTGATCTGCCACCTTGGCCTCCCAAAGCGCTGGGATTACAGACGTGAGCCACCGTGTCTGGCCAGTCATATCAATTTTGGTATTCATCGCGTATTCAGGAGTTGAAGGTGTAGGGAGCAGCGCAAATGGCCATTGACAGACGAGTGGATAAAGAGAATGGATAGCGTACATACAGTGGAATATTGCTCAGCCTCAAAATGGAAGGAAATCCTGTTACTTGTTACCACCTGAATGAACTTTGAGTCCATGATGTTAGCTGAAATAAGCCAGTCCTACAAGGGCAGGTACTGTATGGTTCTACCTATGTGACATATCTGGAATAGTCAAATTCACAGAGGCAGGAATAAAATGCAGGTTGCCAGAGGCAATGGGGGATTGTTCACTGTTTTGGTTTTGCAAGTTCTAGAGATCTGTTACACAACAGTGCAATTATAGTTAATGCTACTGAACTGCATGCAATTAAAATGGTTAAGAGGATACATTTTATATTATGTTTTTGTTGATGCTGTTGTTGTTAGAGATAGGGTCTCTCTCTGTCCCCCAGGCTGGAGTGCAGTTGTACAATTATAGCTCACAGTAGCCTTGAATTCCTGGGCTCAAGTGGTCCTCCTGACTCAGCCTCCCAGGTAGCTGAGATTACAGGCATGTGCCACTGTGCCTGACTAACTTTAAAAACAAAATCATAGAAACTTGGTTTCGTTATGTTGCCCAGGCTGGTCTCAAAACTGCTAGCCTTAAGTGATCCTCCTACATTGGCCTCCCAAAGCCCTGGGATTACAGATGTGAGCCACTATGCCCGGCCTATATAATGTGTTTTTTAAAAATCACAGTTTAAAATTAAAAAGCATTGAAGATGCACTTGTCCTTGGGGCATCTTGTTCCTCGCAGCCATTCTGGAGTGTGTGGGTGGCACCATCTACTCTCTCCTCCATCTCCCCGGCTACACAGGCAGGCTCTGGGTAGCTAAGCATACGCACACAGACCCCTCCTTCTGTCAGTGTTCCATCAGGGAGCAGAGGCGCTGTGAATGTTGTGGGGCAAGGAGTTTATTAAAGGAATCAGAACTTACGTGATTGTGGGCAGAGGTTCGCAGGGAGAGTTGGGGGGTCCTGCACAGTTGGAGTCACAACCCCAGTGCCTCTGAGAACCCATCCGTCCAGCTTGGGGAGGGGATGTACTCTGGGATCCCCAGGGGAGGCTGGTCCTCCCGGGTTTGAGCCAAGCAGTGAGCTGAGGCCACTGTTGGGGGTCATAGGACCCTCAGTTGGGAAGAAGAAGGGGGTGTGAAGCATTGGAGTATGAAGTCAGGCTGGAGCCTGCCAGACACCTCTGCAGCTGTTCCTTGTCCCCATGTGACTGTGATGTGGCCTTATGGTATACTGGCTGCAGTGTCACCTCTACTTTCAAACCTTTGGCAGCTTCCTCTTTTGATCCAGTCTAACAAAGAACCATATAGGAACGGAGACTGTGGAAAATATAGTTCCCATTTTAGCCAAGATGGCTGGTACTATACTTGAAGTTAAACCTGACCTGTGGCATATTCCCTGCATCCAAAGGGCCAGCTGGGGAAATGTGTGTGGTTCCTTCATTATTCCTTGCTTGATTGTAAATACACAGTATTTAAACCGTGACACATTTTACAGAGGTATTTTTATCTTAGCCTGAGAGTTTAGCTGTCATTTAAATCATGACTTCTTGGGGGGAATGTGGCCTGGTTTCCACATAATCTACTTAGGCTAAAACTTTTGTAAAACAACTCATTTATAAACTGCAACTTTCTGTGTTTATGAAGTTCTCCGTAATGCTTTAGTAGCTAAACACCGGGAAAAGGAAATTTTAAGTTAGGTTTAAAGTAAACAATGAGAATATCTAGGACAATTAAGCTTTTGGGTTATTTCAGACAATCTTATATAAAAGGGCTTAGAAACCACTCTACCTAAATAGCTCTAAGTATTGTAAGTGGTTTCCCTTTACCTCTTAAGCTCTGGTTTCCTCGTGTTATGATTAAAACGGATACTTTGTCACCGTCCCTGAGAGTGGAGCAGCATAGCCTAGGTTCCACTGGCAGTTTGGACATGAACAAATTATAACGGCAGAATAAGTTGTAACTGTACTTGTAGCATACTTTAGAGTTTGCAACATATTTTCATAATTGTTTCACTGTTATCCTCCTGGTCGTCCTAGGATGTAAGACAACCAGCTCTTACCATCATTTTTGGGGTGATAAAACCAAGAGTAGGAAGCATTTCTCCAAATCGTGTACTTAAGTGGCGGAGGCAGGTCTTCAGTACTAGATCATTCCTCATCTTTTGAAATGCTCCCTGCCCCCACCCTCTGATGTGATTATTCCCTCCTGTCTGCCACCAGGGGATCCTGTACATATCTGTCACTCTGTCACTGCACTTGCCTCATGGGATTTGTATCAGCCAGGATCCAGTTAGGAGACAGAAGCCACACAGTAGTTGGAACAGGAGTGCTTCATAGGAAGCGGGATTTGGTGGATTGACCACATCCCACCATGCCCCCGTGCTTACGGCTTTTCTGTTTACAGAAGCAAGGTTGAACAGTTGCCACAGAGATTGTGTACATGCAAAGCTCAAAATATTTACACTACGGCTCTTTGTGAAAAAGTTTGCTCACCCCTAACGTAAAGAACTATTAACTTGTGGCAGGTTATTATGTATTATCGAGGAATTATTAACTAGTAGCTACTACAGGTAAGGAGAACTCTAAAGAATACGAGAATAGTAGATAGAGGGAGCAGTCACTCCTTCCAGGGCTGGGTCACAGAGTACCTGAGGAAGGAAGAAATTTGGAACTCTTCTCCCCACCCCCTCCAAATCTGAGATTCGAATCTCAATGGAGGATGGTCCATTAGGTAGTGGAGAAAGTCGCTGAGGGCTGTCGCTGAGGGCTGCCGCTGGCTGGAGAGCAGGGAGCCACCCCCGGCATGCCAGTGAAGCTCACTAGGAAGCTGGCTGGGGTGTCTGTGGGACTCGGTGGAAAGCCATCAAGGAATTGTCTCTAAAAGTCGCTGGGAAGCTGCCTGCCAGAGCACCAGTGGAACTTGCTAGGAAGCTGCCCTTGGAGCTAGTGACACTGTGTGTGCCACATGACTGCCAGGTCCCACTGGAGCAGGCAGGGAGGAAAGCACACCGGAATGATGAAGGCAAGCCCTTTCCACTGCCCGCGTGCCTCCACTGCCCTCTGCTGACGGTGCTCAGGTGCCAGCGCTGGAGAAACGCCCACAGGGTCCTGCTCCAGGATCACCATGTGGGTAGTGAAGGTGCATTTGGGATGCAGAGGCAATGCATTACTAACTGGTATTGTTGCAACAGATTGTCTTCAGATCTGCATTGTAAATTCCTCTGACACACGATGGTGTTCCAGAAATCCTCCCTGAACGTTGCTCTCCGTTAACCATCTCTTAGGTGGATATTGGCCTGTGCTCTGTGAAATTCAGGGCTGACACGTCCTGGTCAGGATCTGGCCACCTCCTGAGGCCCCAGGACCTTTGCCACATGTGGAGAGGAGGCACACACCTTTGGGCTCTCTGCTACCCTCCCTCCAGGAAGACCGTCACCCCTTGCCACAGAATGCACACTCCTCCTCTGGTCCTATCCAGTTGGCCTGCATTCTGAGGCTGCAGCTCCCACCTGCCTGGGGCACATTCCACCCCTGCGCGTTTCTCCCAGTCACTCCTGGGACAGTCAGCTCACCTTCTGTTACTCTGTAGAAATGTTGTCTGCCAACTCAGTCTCCACCACCTCCAGATCTTCATCTCATCTCCCGATGGCTACATCCTGATGGACTCCTCCCTCCACATTTTTGAGAGCCACATGCCCCCTTTTCACCTAGCCAATCACCCAGCTGTAGGCTTTCTGTCATGACACTCCCTTGGCCCGTGTGTCCGTTAGCATGGCTTTGTCACCTGGTGCAGCCACGTCCTCATCCTCTCCTCGTGCCTCATCCTCGCGCCTCTCCTTGCCATGGGGCCTCGTGCGATGCAGCCCTCACTTTAGGGAGAGATGAAACAAGGGTTAGACCTTTGTGGACTAAATACCTCCTTGAACATCTAGTTCCAAAATACATGAGGAGGGTTTTGGTTTATTTTGTTAGTGTTATTATTATTATTATTATGGTATATATTAAGAGATGGGTGCCTCACTATGTTACCTAGACAGGAGTGCAGTAGCTCTTCACAGGCGTGGTCATAGCACACACTGCAGCCTCCAACTCCTGGGCTCAGGTGATCCCGCCTCAGCCTCCTAAAGAGCTTTTTTGTATTGTTTTGTCATTTTTCTTGCTTTCTTACTAATTTTGTCAACTATGAGGAAAGAAATTTTTTCTTTCCTGATGGAGATTTTATGGATACTTTGGAAGATGAATACAGAGCTGTTTCAATTTGTATCCCGTTCTTAATGTCCTTACAGAAAATCTAAGAGCTGTGTCTTTGGATTCTTTTCCAGGAATTCCAGAGATTTCTAGCTGAAAACTTGGAGGCAAATTTTCCTTAAAAGGCCAGGAATTATGATGTTTTGAAGTCTCAGCACCTTTGGGTGGTGGTTTCCATCTTTAAGAGCACGAATCTGTCTCAGGGCGAAACTTCTGTGTAGATGACGTGTTCTCAGGATGTTTCACAACTTGCCTTGCTGGATGGGCCACATTTCCTTCCCCAAGTGCCGGTACCTTCAGATGTTGATGAGCTGTCACATCAGAAGTCACAGTCACTCACCATTATCAGCAACACTGCATACTCAAGTTTTCAGCCTTTCATAGCACATTAACAGAGCGATTAGGAAAACCGACTGCCATGACCGGAAGACTTCCTGGGTGCATGCCTTTCTGACAGGGAGAGTCAGGATCAAGGAGTCCCTTTCCTTCCAAAACAGTTCTACTAAAAAACAACCCAAAGGCTCACACCTATAACACCAGCACTTTGGGCGACCAAACAGGAGGTCAAGGTAGGAGGATCGCTTGGAGGCCTGGAGATTGAGACCAGCCTGAGCAACATGCTGAGACCTCGTCTGTACAAAAAATAAAAATAAAAATAAACTAGCCAAGTGTGCTGACATGTGCCTGTAGTCCCACCTTCTTGGGAGGCTGAGGCAGGAGGATCGCTTGAGCCTGGGAGTTCAAGGCTGCAGTGAGCTGTGATTGCACCACTGCACTCCAGCCTGTGCAACAGAGTGAGACCCTGTCTCAAAAACAGAAAACAAACCTATGAGTATAAGTAATTTAAGCTGCTCAAGACATGTTAAATGCATGACCATGACTGCAAATTGCCAGTCAGTATGCTTTGTGTTGTAGGATATGAAAACTGTCCGCCCAGCCTGGCACTCAAGACAGTCAAAGCCTCTCAAAATATATACCAAAAAACAACCAGCAAATGATTTCACCTCTTTTTAAAAAAAGGCATTTATGCTTAAAAAATGTAATCAGGTGGGATTCTGTCCTTAAAAAATGTTTACAGAACTACTAAAAAACTTGCATTTACAAAACAGTTGCTGACAGTATTCCCCTGGCATATGTGGGAAGGGAGACGGGGGCCGCTGAGCAGCATATGATAGTAATCAGGTTTCTTTCCCTCCTGCTTCCTGGGAGCCTGGACTCTACTTGCATTTAGACTCTGCTTCCTGCGGGTCAGTCTTCAGGTTCCTGCTGAGCCACTTCAGCCCATTTGCCCTTTGCTCCCCCTTTTCTCTTTTGTGTTTTTTTTCCCTGAGGATTTTATCCTTTTCTGCTGCCTTTTTGGGCTTCATTTCCACTTCTGCAGAAGCAGGTTGAGCCGACAGCTTGGCAGACCTCTGGACTCTGCCTTGGCCACCCCGGGGCTGACCTGACCTTCCCCTTGGGCATCTTGGCGGCGCCTGGTGCCTGCTGCCCAAAAGCCTTATGAATCTGGATGCGCCGCACCTCCCTTCCCCGCCCGCTCAGGCCTCTGGGATCGCAGCAGGGGCCAGGAATTTTTTTTTTTTTTTTTTTTTTTTTTTTTTTTTAAGTCTCAACACATTTGGGTGGGGATTTCCATCTTCTAGGGGCTTCCCTGTTATCGGAGCACAAGTCTGTCTCACAGAGAACGTTCAGTGTGGACAAGGTGTTCTCATCTATTTCCCAACGTGCCTGTTTCTTGGATGAGTCAGATTTTCTCTCTGAAGACGCCGAGCTCAATAAATTAAGCAGACTGAGAGGTGACTTCAGTGCTTGTCCTTGTCATGCAGATACTTTATCTCTGGAAAGTGAAGCATTGTTGAGGTGGTCAGAATTGATCAATTGCAGGTGTGACTCATAGCCCTTGAAATATGATACTGGACTTAAAAAAAAAAAAAAACAGCTACTTTTTCTCTTCTCATTTTGATTTCTGGTCACTGTGATTTTCCAAATCCCTCAAGCTGAAAACCCTATGGCAGGTGGCGTGGCCAGGTCTTCCTTCCCAGCCTCTGGAGCTGGTGCATTACTCCCGTGATTTTCTCTGCCTCTTTCCCCAAGAGTTCTGCAGAGATGTAGTGGTGGTGCCCATCAGGGTCGTTGTCCTTGTCGTTTTATTCTTATTGCCAAAGAAATTCATTTGTGTGTGACTATAAGAGTCTTCCAGAAGCAGCTGCTGTAGTGATGAGTTCACTCCCCCACTGCCATGGCTGCCTTCGCTGGGCCCCCACTGCCTGCAGGTCAGCGTCCAGATTCCCATTCCAGGGCGAGGTCCTCATCTTCCCCCACATCTGCCCTATCTTCAGACACGCACCCGCACACACACTCATGCCTCAGGCCTCCTGCCTCCACGCCCTTCTTCATGGGGAAGCCTCTGCGGAAGGCCTTCCCAGCCTTTTCTAGTTGCCGTTTCTATTTGGAGGCCTTCTTATCTCCACCCGAGACAGAGGATCACATCCCCCTCATGCTGCCACTGCAGGGACCCCATTCTTTTCAGCGTGAGCCTGCTCCCCCGCTGCACTCAGGATGCCTTCACCCTCATGGGACTTCATTGGGATTGTCTCTTCAATGAAGTATCAACAACTTTGTTCCATAAAAGACTTTGATTAACTGTTTTTTTCCTGCTTTTCCTAGAGAAAACATTTCCATGAGAACAATGAGGCATTCTGCACGTTAGGAGACATTGAACTCTAATCAGGGCCATAAGAGTGAGTTTCCATACAGAATATCAGTTAAAAACTAAGACAACAGTATTTGCCTGGGTGTGTGGACTTGGTGCTTTGGGTCTGTGAGTGCCTATAGCATGGCACCTGGGCTGGCATCGTCGTGGGTCGGGGGTGATTGACTTCCTAGCTTTTGGTAGAGGGACTTTTTGAGGTTAGAGCAAGCGAGAGCAAAGATTTTTCCTAAGTACTACAGGACAGAACTGCCTCATTTGTGGCTCTGGCACTCCACAGACATTAGGCGGCTGTCACTAATCGGTGCAGTGCCAAGTGCTTCCTTAGCTTGTAGACCTGGGACTATGACAAAATGAGCATCATCGTGATGCTATCATGCATGCGGCACTAGGGATGCCACAGGCCCAGTCCTTAATTAAGCCTAATTAATTCTACTAAACTTGAGAAGTTCAGTGGGGCAAAGAGAATAGAATGGAGGTTTTCAAAGCTGCTGCTGCTTTCCTGACTACTTTCCCCATAGCACCATAAACATGTAGAGGTACTTTCTCTGGACAAGGAAGCCAGGGGAAAAAATGAAGACTTTATCTCCCAAACCAAAACACATTTTTGCTGGGAAATGTAGGTGGAGTGTGGTGGGGGAAGGCAGATGGATGTTGTGGAATGCGGCCTTCGTATCTAGAGGGGAAGCTTTAGGAATCTTTGCAGATGAGAAGAAACAGCATCATGTTATCCTTTGCAGTGAAGTCAGAGCAACTGACAGCCCTTTCTGAGAGTCTTGCAGGACTTGTTACACATGCGCTTGTGGGAATGAGACACATTCCCACCGAAAACCCCACCCAGTCACCACTGAGTCAGACACGGAACTGTCACCCTGAAGAAGTGCTGCTTCAAAAGCTGTCCCAAGACCCTACAAGCCATTAGTCTTCATGGTTTTGCCTAAAGATTTTCCTGTGATACTTAAATTCAAACATGTCATTGTGGAGAGGACACAACTTCATTTATTTTTGTTTTTATTTTAATTTTATTTATTTATTTATTTTTGAGATGAAGTCTCACTCTGTCGCCCAGGCTGGAGTACAGTGGCATGATCTCGACCCCCTGCAACCTCCATCTTCCGGGTTCAAGCGACTCTCATGACTCAGTCTCCTGAGTAGCTGGGATTATAGGCATGCGCCACCAAGCCTGGCCAATTTTTTGTATTTTTAGCAGAGATGAGGTTTCACCATCTAGGTCAGGTTAGTCTCGAACTCCTGACCTCGTGATCCACCCACCTTGGCCTCCCAAAGTGCTAGGATTACAAGCGTGAGCCACCATGCCTGGCCTTTTTATTTTTTTGAGACAGGGTCTCGCTCTGTCACCCAGGCTGGAGTAGGGTGGCATGATAACAGCTCACTGCAGCCTCAACCTTCTAGGCTCAAGTGATCCTCCTGCCTTAGCCTCCCAAGTACCTGGGTGCCTCCCGAGTAGCTAGGTGCCTCCTGAGTAGCTGGGTGCCACCATATCTGGCTAATTTTTTTACCTTTTTTTTTTTTTTGTAGCAACAGGATTTCTTTTGCTATATTACCCAGGCTAGTCTCGAACTCCTGGACTCAAGCAATCCTTCCACCTTGGCCTCCCAAAGTGGTGGGATTCCAGGCATGAGCCACTGCTCTCAGCCCTAGACACAGTTTTAAAGCTCACCATATATCACTTTTATAGTGGGTCAAAATAGTTTCCTTGATTTTATTTTACTTTTTTTTAATTTTAATTTTTTGAGACAGAGTCTGACTCTGTCACCCAGGCTGGAGTGCAGTGGCATGATATCAGCTCACTGTAGCCTCCACCTCTCAGGAGCAAGCAATTCTCATGCCTCAGCCTCTCGAGTAGCTGGGATTACAGGCATGTGCCACCATGCCCAGCTAATTTTTGTTTGTATTTTTAGTAGAGACAGGGTTTCACCGTGTTGGCCAGGCTGGTCTTGAACTCCTGACCTCAGGTAATCCCCCTGCCTTGACCTCCCAAAGTGCTGGGATTACAGGCCTGAGCCATCGCACTCAGCCCCTTGTTTTTAGATATTGAGGAATGCATAACTTTTTATTGTGGTAATGAGGAAAAAGAGACCAGAAGTCTTAGGGTCTGGAGTTAGCAGCCATGGATAACACATGGATAGAAAAAAACTTCTGCGGTCTTTCAACAAGGTGGAATTCCTGACAGGCAAGAAAAGTCACTAAGACCTGAAGTCTCCAAAACAAAAGACCAGCTCCAGGATGCCAAGAGCTTCCTTGGAATCCCTGGACCCCCAGATGTCTGTAACTTGCCTCCTTATACGCACCTCATTTTTACTGTCTTTCCCACCCTGCCTGGATACTCTTATTTGGTTCAGGGGGAATAGAAATGAGCAAAGTCAGCCACGTCAACATGTAGGCTTTCTAGCATTGAAATACAGATGAGAGTGGGTCATTCCAGCCACAGCACTTAGCAGTGACCTAGAGAAACAGATAGCGCCCTTCATCTCTGATCCATCCTCCTGAGGCACAGCCTGGAAGGAGCCTTTCCTCTGTGCAGAAACCTTGGGGGAGGGTTGCTCCAGATCCCCAGCCTCCTGGCCGGCCCCTTGGTCTCCCTGTTGGGGCATGTCGAAACCCAGTCTCCACCAGGTATTGCCTGCCTTTTGCTATTCCTTGGCTGTGTGTGCAACCTTGGCGGGTGGAAGCTTATTTACAGTCTATAAAGACATCGGGATAAAATCCTCTAGAACTTTTGGAACCAGTTGGTGACTGAAAAAATTGCTGCGTATTTTTGTTAGGAGTGGTTTTAAAATTTTGTTTATGGTATTGACTAGCAGTGAATAATTGCTTTATTCACAAGAGTTCAGTTGTCCTCAGATGTAGGTGGAGATTTCAGGAAAATATGCAGCTTCAGAATTGAGGCATTGTAAGTTACTTAGCACCTAGCTTCTCCTGGCCCCCCACCCCAAGAAGAAAGCTTGAATCCAAAGCACCTAGCTTTTCAACTGCCAGAAGAATGGACGGCTTTAGCTTCAGGCTCACTCTTGGAAGTTATTCTCGGGTTAGCCATGGCATGCAGCTGGGTAGCAGTGAACTCAAAGCTGTATGCTGATATGCTTGTAACCAGTGATTTCTTCTTACTGGTTTCCTAGCAGTTTTAAAGCTTTTTGGTGTAAAACAGAGTTGGCAAACCATTTTTGGAACAAGCCCAGTAGTAAATATTTTTGACTTTGTGGGCCAAACGACTCAATTCTGCCCTGTAGCAATATGTAAACCAATGGGTGTGGCTGTATTCCAGTAAAACTTTGGGGGGTGGGAGGGGGAAAGAAAGCAGCTGGCTCATTGGCTCACTGGCCAGTGTGCCAGAAAATGGGCAGATTAGCTGGAATGAATTGCTGTTGAGTTCCATTTTACTGTATAGGAAAATCTAGGTTAATAAAAGTTACAGAATATAGGCCGGTCACGGTGGCTCATGCCTCTAATCTCAGCACTCTGGGAGGCCCAGGCGGATGGATCACAAGGTCAAAGGAGTTCGAGACCAGCCTGGCCAATGGGGTGAAACCCTGTCTCTACTAAAAATACAAAAATTAGCTGGGTGTGGTGGCAGGCGCCTGTAATTCCAGCTACTCAGGAGGCTGAGGCAGGAGAATTGCTTGAACTGGGAGGCAGAGGTTGCAGTAAGCCGAGATCACACCACTGCACTCCAGCCTGGGTGACAGAGTTGAGACTCTGTCTCAAAAAAAAGAAAAAAGGGAAAAAAAGCTATAGAATGGATGGCATTCAGGCTGTTAGGGAGTCAGTCAATACACATTGGGAGGATACTGTGTTTAGCACTGAGTAGTGAATATCTTAACATACACAGCATGGTATAGTAATCAGATTAGGGCTATGACAAAAAACAGATACGTGTTAGCAAGGATATGGAGGCATTGGAACCTTCATACACTGATGGTGGGAATGTAAAAACAGTACAGCTACTGTAGAAAACAGCCTGGAAGCTCCTCAGGTTGTTAAATGTAGTTATAGGGCCCAGCAATTCCACTTTATAATAGCCAAAAGTAGACACTGATGAATAGATAAAATGTGGTCTCTCCATACAAGTGAATGTTATTCAGCCATAAAAAGAAATGAAGTACTGCTACATGCTACAATGTAGGTGAACTTGGAAAGCATCGTGCTAAGTGAGAGAAGCCAGACCCAAGAAGCCACATATTGTATGACTCCATTTATATGAACTGTCTAGGACACGCAAATTCATGGACACAGAAAGTACATTTGTGGTTGCCAGAGGCTGGAGGGATTAGAAGCTGAGTAGTAATGAGCACAAGGTTTCTTTCGGGGTTAGGGGAAATGCCCTAATATTGATGGTTGTGATGGTTGTACAACTCTGAAAATACTAAAAGCCATGCTTTATTTGAGTGAATATATGGTATTTGAATTATATTTCTATAAAGTTGTTACAAAAACAGTCTAGTTCCAGGATTAATGTATGAGAAATCATTAATAAATAATTTAAAATGGTCCAAAATTATTGTCTGGTTAAAGGAAATCTAGAAAATGAATCAGTATCTTCAGGTCCCCTGTTTTCCATTGTGTGTGTTTCCGGGCTTTCCCATTCCCTGGATGAACAGGAGTCGTGTCCAGGGAAGGCAGGCCAGGGTGAGGGGTATAGTACATCCCTGATCCCCTGAGTGGTAATAAGGTCAGCCCCCTGGGCCCCATTCCCGCCAAGCTTGAGGTATGTCTGTTGCTTTCCAAGGACCTGCTCTGCCTCAGGAATTGCTGCTCGTGGAAGGCTCATGGAATATGCTTCTCTGTTACAGATTGAAGAGGGCAGTAAAGCCGCGGCGGTCGACAAGTTACTGGCTGGAGATGAGATCGTCGGCATCAATGACATTGGTCTCTCAGGGTTTAGACAGGAAGCGATTTGCCTGGTGAAGGGGTCCCATAAGACCCTGAAACTGGTCGTCAAAAGGTAAGACCTGAGCTTCCTCCCACATTTACCACGACACACAGGAGTGAGTGGAACATCAAAGTGGGAGTCCAGTTGTCCTACCCACATCACTGCAGAGATCTCGATTGGGACATGCACTTAGAGTTATATGTCTCGGCCAAGCGTGGGCCCAGCATCAAGTGTCCGAACAGTTCCTAATTTTATTACAACTGATTTTTATAAATGTTAATGTATTAAGTGGATTTGAATACTCGTATCTTTCCTTTGGCAATATGTAGATTATTTTCTTGGCAGGCAGAAAACTCTGCTTATGCTCCCAGTGAGGTGACATGTTGTTGCCTGTCTTGTACACAAGGTGGCAGGCCACTGCGCTTTCTGTTTTCGTGCTAGAAAGAGAGTGACTGTCACGAAGATGCCAGTCGCCAAGGGTTTAGAGCGCTGTGCTGAGGTCTGGAGGGAGGGTCTGGAGGGAGCTGGCTGTCTATTCCTGTACATTACATGTCACTTGGAGCTTGGATGGTTTTAAGAGGTTAGAAAGTGAACTTGGGGACATGATGCTTTTATATACAGGAACTAAAGCAATACTCCTGTGTACCACAAGAGTGTTGGTGATATGTCGCTTTCAAAGAGAAATAACTCTCCACCTTGGTTTTATAGTTGGCTTATTAATAGGAAAGTGCTTACACATCCTTTTTGGCAAAATTAGCATGTTCTTTTGAAGGCTGGCTGTAAATTTTAATTAATTGACTCACATTTATTTCCATTTTTAGTACAGACATGAAGATATCTTCCTTTTTTATGAAAAAAAATTTTTTTTCAAGTCTGGCCAAGTGAAGTAGTGTGCGTGGAGAGGAACAAAGAAATCTGTAACTGGTTGTGACTAATTATTTGTAAACACCGCTGCATTCAAACCAGCCAAGACAAATACCTAAAGGCTTTTTTGAAGTGGAGGTGATTGGAGGTACCAAAACAGTATCCAAAGAAAAGGTTCAGAAATGAGGAAGGGCCAGACGTGGTGGCTTATACCTGTAATCCCAACACTTTGGGAGGCCGAGGCCGGAGGATCACTTGAGCCCAGGAGTTCGATCGAGATCAACCTGGGCAACATAGTGAGACCCCATCTCTCTAAAAAAATTTTTTTTAAATTAGCTGGGCATGATGATGCGCGCCTGTGGTCCCAGTTACTCGAGAGGTTGATATGGGAGGATTCTTTGAGCCTGGGAGGTCGAGGTTACAATGACCGTGAGGGTGCCACTGTACTCCATCCTGGGTGACAGAGCGAGACCCTGTCTCAAAAAAAAAAAAAAAAAGGAAGGAAAAACATTTTTTTGCCTCATGAATTTAGCAAAGTCATTTGTAAGTGGTACATGCCATTCCTGAGCACCCTTTTAACAACTCTTTGTAGATCAGAAAGTAAAATCTCAGAATGGTGGTTTCTGAGCCATTGGGGAGGGTGGGGCATGAGAGGCACCACGACACTGTGTTATGGTTCCTCTGTGATCACCGTCGTAACCCTCCTATAGCAGCACGTTTGTTCTTACACGATTCAGTTAACTTAGTGGAATGCTGGTGGTGGTGAGGGAAGCTTGTTCTGCAGAGGTAAGACGAGGAGTTATAAATTGGCTCCGGCGGTCATCAGCCCGCTGCCAAGGCTGACTGCAACTGCCTTTTCTTCTGTCTCCTGTACTGTCTCGTTCTGGGCTCCCAGAGCCCCCAAAACACTGGGCTGTGCTTGTGGTCTTACTGTCTGTCTTCTCTTCTTCGACGGAGACACCAGCTTAGTTAGTCAGCATAGCTGGCCAACTTTGTATCACCAGGGCATAGCTATGCATAGAAATTCCTAGCATCGGAGTTCTTAAGTCAGAAGGTGTGTGCGTTGTGAATGTTCGGAGACATTTCTGAGTTTCTCAGACCCCTTTTACATCATCTCTAGCATAGGATATTTGTAGTTTGTTTGTTTGTATTCTCTGTGAATGTGATAGGTGAAATATGGTTTTATATTTACATTTGCATTTCCGTAGTTACGAGAGTGAAGTCAGGTATCGTTCCATGTGTTTAGAAGAATGGTAGATGTGATTCTTTTTTTGAGCTAGAAGTACATATTTAGTGATAAAGATGGACAGTCTAATATCTGTTCAAAGGAAAGCCATGCCACAGGAGAACTGGTTGATGGGAGGAGAGAGAGAAGCCTCAGGGCATCTGCTGGTTGGTTTCACTGAGTAGGTACTTAAAAGACTCTTGAGAAAAGGGATTAAACTTTGCCCTGAAGGATCTCCGGGAGCCACTGTGTAGAATCCCCATTTTGTGTTCTGCAGACCCACTTTCCTTTAAATGAGAGATGTGGACAAAATGATAATGTGGTTTAGATGGAATTTTATTTAAGTAATATGTGTAACGAGATATAAAGCAGCAGAGTTTATTTACAAATTTTTATTTCCAAACACACTTTCAATAACTGTGTTAGGAAAAAAACCCACAAGCTGTTTTTCCTCTGCTCTCACACAACACACAACACGGAAGACTTCTGTGACCAAATGTGCATAGGACTTCTAAGACTCCAGCTACCCTTATGTGGTTTTCCTTATTACAAAAGCACCAATGGGTGCTTTCAAAATTGTTCTTCTTAAAGCCAGAACACATATTCTTCTCTATCTAAATTTAAATCTCTATTTAAATCTCCCCGCCCTCCTCTTTCTCCATTCCTAGGCAACCACTAATCTGCCTTCTGTCTCTATGGATTAGGTAGCATTTTCTAGCATTTTATGTAGAGCTCCAGGATGGAGCGTGTACCCTTACAAGTGGCTAGTTCATGAAAAGAACTCTGCAGGTAGTTCATAGATTGAGACACCAACATATTCATATTCTGTATTGCTCTGCTTAAAAGCATGATCAAATGGTAAACTAGCTCGCCCAAGCCTTGTTTGACTTGTTGCAGTTGTCTGCCCCCATCTGCAAAAGTGTAATGAGGGAAAGAGGTACATCCATCTCAGTGTAAAGCGCAGGAATCCATGGTTTTTTGAGACAGGTTCCTGCTCTTTTGCCTAGGCTGGAGTGCAGTTGTGCAATCATAGCTCACTGTAGCCTCGAACTCTTGGGCTCAAGTGATCTTCCCAAAGTGCTGGGATTACAGGCATGAGCCATCGCACCTGGCCTCTCTGTGGTTTTTTAAACATCATTTGAATAGTGGTTCATAAACTCCCCTCCCTGTAATGACAGCTGCTACACGTCTTATTTTGTAGGCTCGTTTTATCTGTGTGTGTGTGGGGACCAGGGGACCCAGGTGGCCAGGATAGGATTGCGATGGGCCACTTTCACAAAGTGGTGGCATCTTGTTTCACAGGCATGGGCAACGCGGACCTTGTCGTTGAGAAGCTGGTGCTGGGAAAGCGATGCAGGAGGAGACAGGCGGATCACTATCTCCACAGACAAATGAGGGCCAGAGCTTCCTCTTGCCCAGCGTTGGGGGAGCTGGAGACAAAGAGCGTGTAACAGTCAGCCCTACCAAGTGCACGGATGTTCTTCTTTGTGAGGCCCAGGTGGCATCCACGGCCCGAGATGTCAGGGGAGGGGTGCTGACCGATACTCAGATCTCTCGGTTAGGTCAGGAGGAGAGGATGAGGCTGGCAGTTTTGCTTTTCTCTTTCTTCCCAGGTGGTTTGTTGTTCCGCCTCTACTTGGCTGGGGAAGTGCTCCTTGCAGGAAAGTTCAGGGCAGACGTGTAGCCTTTGTGTGTGTGTGTGTGTGTGTGTGTGTGTGTGTGCGCGTGTGCGTGCGCGCGTGCGCACGTGTGCGTGTGTTTCCAGTTTTTTTCCTCTGCACTGTTTTCCTGGGTGCCCAGGCCCACCCCTGGAGAGTCCTGAGCAGGTCTTGAATAGATCTGGGCTGTGGAATTTTCACACAGAGCCACAGGCCATTTCACCGGGCATTTGCAGCAGGTCTACCACTTGCTAGCCTTATGCACAAGTTCTTGGGAAGGTTAAGGCCAGAAACTGGGTGGCCCTTTGGCATTTTCCTCATTAACTTAACCCAGTTGGGTTAGCACAAAAAGGAGGTCTGCCTGATGCCCTCAGGCTGCTCCGGAGGAGAGGGAGCAGAGTTGGGAGGGTGGGGAAGGACTGAGAAGGGGACGGTGGCTCCTCGCTTAGCTGGGCTCATCCTGTCCACTCGGTGCCAGGGACCGTGGCTGTTGCCTGTTGCTGTCTTCTCTCTGAAATCTGCATTAACAGCTCTGGGGAGAGAGTCATCCATTTTTCTCCCTTCAGAGGCAAATGGCTGTTAAGTTCAGCTTCTAAAAAGTACCTATAATTTCAAACACCCTAGGGAAAATTTCTTTTAAATATCACATCATAAATTATTTTCTAAAGCTTTGCAATTACCCTTTTGGCTTTTTCCCCAAATATGCATTATAATATTAGTTTTGTTTACAGAAAATCCGCCTGTCACCTTGTCATGGAACCCACTCTGGGCAGTTTCTCTTGAACGGTCATGTGTTGCAAGTCATTTTGTGGGGGCCAAATCGTGGATAGGGTTGATTCATGTCACTTCCTGCCTCTTTGCTGGCAGCTCTAAACCCTCTTGTGAATCTAATTACATCCACTAAGCTTGCATTCAGGAGCCGCTTAGCCGCAGAGGGGAGGTTTTTTCCAGCAGGCTGTAAGGGTTTGCGAGACCATGTGGTGTGGTCCTGCATTTGAAGAGAAGAGGCTGGATGTCGAGGGACAGCACTCTTGTTTGCTAGGAGCTAATTTCTTACAACATGTGTCCCCTCTTGGGTGTTGCTAAGGTGCCCTGACTGCTGCTCCAAGCCCACGTTGTGCTGTGTCCCCCTCTGCTGCTGGCTCCTTGGAGCTGTCCTGGAGCAGGTGGCCCTGCAGCCCCAAGGTTGATTAGCACAGATGTTCCGGGAGCTGCTACTCACAACGGTGG
>NW_012108441.1:1006471-1008022 GCF_000951045.1 Mandrillus leucophaeus | reverse complement strand
GCCACCACACCTGGCTAATTTTTGTATTTTTAGTAGGGATGGGGTTTCGCCATGTTGGCCAGGCTGGTCTTGAACTCCTGGCCTCAAGGGATCTGCCCCACTTGGCCTGCCAAAGTGCTGGGATTACAGGCGTCAGCCACCGTACCTGGCCAGCTTATTGTTTTTATTAAGTAAAATCAGGAGAAAAAAAACCACATAGATCAAATTGTTTTATTTTGGGGAAAGTTACTTCTATTGGGGTTTTGCCTTAGTGTGTGGTTTAGGTAATTTAATCAGATGAATCAATGTTTGCAAATAGTGATGGTTGTTAATATAGTAAGACTTACAGAGAATGTTTAGCTTACTTTTGTGTTTATTTGGGGTCTCTGGAGGACCTATATGTGCTGTGCAGTGGGATCCACACTGTACAGGTTAAGGTTATTTTGAGGTTCGAGGAATTGAGAAGTTAGCATCAACATTAGCAATGAAGTTTAAATGACTTTTTTTTTTTTTTTTTTTTTATGGGTTCTGCAAATGGCGTAGGCTTTTATTTTTAAAAATGGAGCAGCTCTAATGAGATCCACCAAATTGAAAGCCCTGAGCTTTAGGAGAAAAGGTTGATGTACACTGGTTGAATTCCCGGTTTGCTATTGGCTTGGAAAGAAGAGTGTTCTGGTGAAATTTTGAGAGCAGACCCTGGGAATGTCCTCCCTTGAGACTTGAGGGCGCAGGGATCTGGGAACAGGTCTTCGTGTCTGTCGTCTGGGAGGTAGTGTCCTGCGAGAGGCAGCAGCCCAGCAGACACCAAGGGCCCCTGGGCTCTCATGCTGACCTCTTAGTGGGCTTGGCAGGGCAGGAGGCCCACATGTAGCTTCTGTCCAGTGTGCCACTTGCCCTTGCAGTCACCCCTGAAGGACAGGTAGATGAAGCCTTTGCAGGTTGAGATGCCCCCAGAGGCTCTGTCCGTCCCACACTGAGCACACTGAGCGGGTCCCCTCTCTGTCCATCCCATCCTCGGCTGTGGCAGCACTGGCACGCTGTGGCATGCTCTGCTATGCACTGGCCGCTTTGTCCAGATGGAGACAAACACCGCTTTCAGTGTGTTGCCGAGGGGCAAGGAGAGGTGATATTGGCAGAGCCATGAGCGATGATGGTTGCCCGGCAGGTCATAAAGGTGGAGTAAATGTCGCCTCTTCTTAGAACTGTCGCCTCAAGCCCGGTTACCACTCATACCCCTTGTTTCCAAGGTGGGAGAGTCTGGGGGAAGAAATGAAGTACCTGACACAGCCTTGGCCCTTTCTACAAAGTGAGGGGCATACTTTATCTGTAACAATAGCCTTTTGTTTGTTTGTTTGTTTTTTATACTTTAAGTTCTAGGGTACATCTGCCCAACATGCAGGTTTGTTACATATGTATACATGTGCCATGTTGGTGTGCTGCAGCCATTAACTTGCCATTTACATTCGGTATATCTCCTAATGCTATTCCTCCCCCGTCCCCTCACGCCACAACAGGCCCCGGTGTGTGATGTTCCCCTTCCTGTGTCCAAGTGTTCTCATTGTTCAATTCCCA
>NW_012108441.1:941083-1004606 GCF_000951045.1 Mandrillus leucophaeus | reverse complement strand
TTGTTGTTGTTGTTTGTTTGTTTTAACGTCACTTGCTAATTTGTTCACACAAAGAAAATGCTCCATAATGAAAACAACTTCATCCCATGTCTCCCTCCCACCCAGACAGACACATTCATATCCCTCCTGTCCCCAACTGCAAGATGCATTCCTACGTCTTGGCTATCTTTTAGAACCAAACCCTCATAAAAACCATTTAGAATAGTTGCCTGATAACTTGGTTTTATTGCTAAAGAAAGCCTGTTTGTGGCAGTTAGAGTCCAAAGGCGTTTTGAATGGAATGTAGTGGCGTGTTTAAGGAGAGGGCTCAGAAGGATTTGCTGAATGGTAGTCATGACAGCATTGGTGGGGTTGTGAAATGGGCTGATTAAATAACTCAAGTAGTTCCAGTGTCCAGACCATGTTTTAGTAAGGTAGCCAGTGTCATGGACAGGGCAGGTGGCAACAGTTCTTTGCACCACGGAGGGTGGTTGTACCATTTACTCTGCTGGTTGTGGGTGTGCTTGCCTTTAATAATAGGGAAAGCAAGGTCATTGGTCTGCAGCTGTAGTAAATGACAAAAAAGAGGAAGGAATCAGATCTTTCTTCCGTGATTTCACTACTTTGATTTGCCAACTATGACGTGGTTTATTAGATGTAAAGACACAGAGGAAAGTTCTCTGGCTCAATGCCCTTGCAAAGAAAAGGATGCCTCCCACCCTCTTGGTGAGATGATAAGTGATCAAATAAGGGAAGATTTTTTTCAGCCACTCGGCACATGTCAATCACATGCGAGTGGACGTCTGGCTTACCATAGTGACCACACATGCAGTGGTATTTAATAGTTCTCTGAATGTGTGTAGGATCTGTAAAAGGTTTGGAATAAAAGCACACGCTTCCTTTGGAGAAATGTTATTTAGTTGTAATAGCATTTCACTACTGCCACATTCAGTTCACCTATGGTGGTAGTGCCTGTAACTTTTTATTCGGAGGAATTCGTGGACCTTCCTCTCCCTGCCTCTCCGATTTTGCCACTGAGTTTCATCTCTTTTCATGGTCCAGGCTCAACGTTTCTTTGCTGCACTGCGACTCAAGTCTCTTTTATTGGTTACTTTCCCTAAACTTCATCTCTCTTCTCTATACTTTGGTTTTTGTTTTTCTGTGAAGAATATCTTCTTAACTCTTCTAGTACCGTGGGTAACCATGGGCTCTGGGAAGGGAATTTGAGGATGAATTGAGTAAAAATACAGTAAATTATTATGGGCTTTATGTAATGAGCAGAACTCCAGAAAGGGCAAGGTGGGGATATTGTTTGCTGAGATCTTCTAGTGGGCAGAATTCCAGAAAGGGCTAGGGGAGATTATTTCTTGAAATCTCTTTCCTTTGCATCTATTTACGTGGCTAGAACGCTTTATACATAGGATAGCATTTAGAGGACAGCAGTCTTGCAATCTCTTGTTGCTTTTTTTTTTTTTTTTTGGTAAGGCTTTTGCCATGTGTATACTGATATGTTGACTCAACAGGTTAAACATTTTGTGTCTTTATTCTTATATCCGTGGTGTTCATCCTTAAGGCTGTATAAAATGAGTCATATTAATGACTGCACACTTGAATATGCTGAGTTTCTTTGCCAACAGATTCACTCTGTTGAAACATGGCCAGGAAATTGTGTGGGTGCCCTTTTTAAAACATCAAGCTGAATGAAATGATGATTTGACACTTGGGGCATATATGGTTAAACACAAGTGGTTTGGATACTGGGACAGAGATCGTCTTTTTTTTTTTTTTCTTCCCCTGTCTTTCCAACAGTAATGGGTTTGTAGAAATGAAGATTACAAAGGTTAATGGGAAAAACAAGTCATTCGGGTCTGCTCCACTCCTGTGTTCTGTGCTGCTCGGTTCTGCCTGTGGCTTCTGTGGCATTCCTCCGCAGTCTTTTCTGCCATAGGACTCAGATTGAACACCAGAGGTTGAGGCCAGAGGTGGGGCACGCTCTTGCTAGGGATGAGGCAGGCAGGCTGGCTGGGTGGAGAGCAATTCTGGGGCTCTCACCCCACGTGAATGCTGCTGCTGGGCCCTGACGTTTGCTTACAATGCAGCTCTGATGTCTCAGTTTCAGCTACTTAGGTCATTTGGGAATTTTTATCTTGCCTCAGTTCTCTTCATGTTTAAAAGCAGGAACTACTTGCCTCTTATCTCCTAGGACCATAGACTTTATCAGGCATGATGTCACCATTCACACAGGCATTGCCGGCACCACTGCCCGGGAAAAGACACTGCATATAAATCTTCCCACAGTGCCTTTGGGAGGTGACTTTTCTTACAGAAAATACATGCAGAGTTAACCATTTCTAGAATGCTCTGGTGTATTTGTATACATTCATGTGATGTATGTGAGAAGCACTCCCACCACGTGGTTGAAATCATTCCTTTAGGTCCCGCTTTCCAGGAGCTTGCAGCTGAGTGGGCTGAACGGCTCTCACAAGTGCAGACGCAGAGAGGAAGGAAGGGTGGAAGTCGATCCAGGAAAGTCTTTGCTGAGGACAGGCCAGTGGAGCCATCCTTTGCAGCTGAGGCAGTTTTGAGAGGCAGATATAAACGTCTGCCAGGTGCTCCAAAGCTGGAAGCCATAGCTGGAAGTTCTAGTGAGAACAGTAGAGGGGGAGGCTTGGGAGAAGGAGGTGGAAACGCAGAATGGGGCCAGCACACAGCGGCTCACACAGAGCTGCTCAGGTGGTGCAGACACTCCTGGCCCACTGCAGCCCAGACTTCCTAGGTCTTGGGGAACTGAGAATTTGCTTTATCTGCCAAGACCCCAGATACTATAGATGCTGCCAGCCCAGGGAGCATGCTCTGAGAACCCCTGGACTAGACCACAGAGAACCTAGGAGCATGGACTTCCTTCTGTGGAAACTGGGAGCAGCTGATGGTTCTAGAGTGAGGGCAAGACCTGGCCAGAGCTGTGTTGCATGCAGGGAGACTGGGAGAGGAAGAAGCCTTCCAGAGGATTGGCAGGAAAAGGAAGGAAGCAGAGTCAGAACTGGGTTTCATTTGATGTTTGCAGAGAGGTGGTTTTTGTTTAAAGGATTAGCAGAGTGTGGGCAACTGCCAGGTAAATTCCCCTCTCCCCAGACCCTGGGGTCTGACATCAGGAAGCTTGTCACAGTCCCCGAGACCCCCAGAGTGTTTCCAGGGCTTCCCTTCCTGGCCCGGTATCTGCAAGGCCTTTCCAACTACGGACTCTTCTTTCAAACCCTGCTCTTCCTTATCTCCAAGAAGCCCTTAGAAACCATTATTTATCTGTTTTCCCGCAAAACCTTTGTCAGCTCCCAGTGTAGGACAGAAGCCCCCCACCTATGCAATACCACCACCACCACCCCCGTTCCCCCATCGCAATTTGCAGGCAGGGAGACCAGGTGGGCCTATATTTCAGACCGTAGGCTCCCAGCAGGCCAAGGCGCCTCCCTTCCCAGACCCTGCCTTGGCCTCCAGCCAGTGCTCTTACTGTGCGCTTAGTTAGCTGGGGGCACGAAACACAAACTATTTGTCTTGGGAGGTGGTGCTTCTTTGCTTTCTTCTAAAAGGTTAGGAAAATAACCCAACACTCGTGATCTTTCTTTCTTTCTTTCTTTCTTTCTTTCTTTCTTTCTTTCTTTCTTTCTTTCTTTCTTTCTTTCTTTCTTTCTTTCTTTCGTGTGAGGGAAGGGAAGGAATTCTGCTCTTTGTGAATAATAAAGATTTCCTTGAAACAGTTCTTGTAATAATTCCTTTTAAAAATAAAACAGGATATTTGATATCTAATCTGTTGTTCTTTCTTTTTTTTAGAGATGGAGTCTTGCTCTGTCACCCAGGCAGAAGAACAGTGGTGCAATAATAGCTCACTGCAGCCTTGAACTCCTGGGCTCAAGCGTATAGCTGTTGTTCTTAATGTTCAATGACATCCTAGCATTTTTTTATATTTGTGATCTAAACCCTGTCCTTAAAAAAAAAAAAAAAGAAAAAACACCACCCAAAACACTACCTAGCATATAAAATTACTCTAAAAAATTGAAGTAAGTTTCAATTAAGTTTGGTATACAATCTGTGGGAAGGGATTTCAGGGCAACCCACCATTAGAATGAATAGTTCCATCTGGAGTACCAGAAAACTTGGTATTGTCAATACCATGGTGTTTTGTTATATGAAAGGAATAGTATGCATTGACTGAAGATTATGTTTTGGAAGAATGATAATGGCCTGGGCCAGGTGTGGTGGCTCATGCCTGTAATCCCAGCACTTTGGGAATCCGAGGTGGGAGGATTGCTTGAGCACAGGAGTTCAAGACCAGCCGGGGTGACATGATGAGACCTCATCTCTTTAAAAAATTTTTAAATTAAATAAATAAAATTTTAAATGATAATGGCTTGGGAGAATGATCACAAAACCAGGCAGACTGGGGAAAGAAAGGCACTCTTCAAGTCTGCAGGATGAAAGGGAATGCACAGAAACATGTGTGTCCTGGTCCTGCACATGAGACCCACAGTTCTAGGGACAAGGTGATTTAAAACGTTTAAAGAGTGTGTGGCTTGTGCAGGAGGAAACACCACAGCCTTCCATCTACTCAAGTCCTTCTGGGAGCCCTTGGAACTCAGCCAGAGGGACCGTGAGTGTAGGCGGGCTCTAGGTGGCGCCAGAGCTCTCTATCCCCAACTCCACGGGTCTGTGGTTGAGCGACCAGCATGTAGGGGCTGAAGGTCCCCCCCACTATCTCCTTATCAACACCAATCCAGCCATTTCAGAGGTGCCAACAAACAGAAACCAGTCTGACCCTGGCTTGATCCCCAAATACTTTCATTATGCATCAGGAAATTCAGAGGACTTGGGAAAAAAAGCATATATATTTTAGTAAATTTTCACTGTCCACAGTAACCAAGATATCTTCAGTTAAAGCAGAAAGAGTATAACTCTTTTCACTGTGTGTCTTCATTTGCTTATTTAAAAAAAAAAATCCCTAGGCCAGGTACAGGGGCTCATGCCTGTAATCCCAGCACTTTGAAAGGCTGAGGCAGGCAGATTTCTTGAGCTCAGGAGTGTGAGGCCAGCCTGGGCAACATAACGAGACCCTGTCTCTCATTATACAAAAAGTTAGCTGGGCGTGGTGGTGTGTGTCTGTGGTCCCAGCTGCTCAAGAGGCTGAGGTGGGAGGATCACTTGAGCCCAGGAGGTCGAGACTGCAGTAAGCCATGATTGCGTCACTGTACTCCAGCCTGGGTGGCAGAGGGAGAGCCTGTCAAAACAAAACAAACGAACAAAAAACAAAACAGAAAAAGCCACAATTCGTATAAGAACTGCTGACTGTGTCATATATGAGAACACATATATCTGTATATTATCTTTTTAAAAAGGAGCTTCTGGGTTTGTTTTCATTTTTCACTGCCTCATACAGCATTGCTCATTCTCTTCAGACAGTTTGAAAGGTGTAAACCAGGTAAGATGCATTTTATGAAGGCATGGAAGTCTCACTTCCATGCCAGGTTCCCTGCCTGCCTCCGACAACTCCCACCCAAGCTGCCTTCTGCACATGCATTGCTGTCCATGGGAAGCCCTCTTCCATGCCATCAGCCTCCCTGGCTGTGATGCCCCTGTTCGGACTCTCCTATCTTCCTCTTTCCCTGGCCTGCATTTTGACCTCAACCCTGTGTCTTTTTGTCCCCGCCGATGGACACATCCACAGGGATGTCCCATAGCTATGGGAGATGCACAATATACACTTTGGGTTTTTGTTGTTGTTGATAATTAGGGTGAAATGCACACAAAATTTACCATCCTAACCATTGTGGTGTTCAGTAGTGTTAAGTGTATTCACGTCATGCAACCAATCTCCAGAAACTCGTTTCATCTTGCAAAACAGGCTCTATATGCATTAAACAGCAACTTCTCAGTCTCCCCTCCCCCACCCCTGGCAACCACCATTCTACTTTCTGCATTCATAATTTTGACAAATCAGGCACCTCATATAAGTTGAATCATACAGTATTTGTCCTTTTGTAACTGGCTACTGTCACGTAGCATACCGTCCCCAAGGTTCTTCCATGTTGTAGCATATGTCAAAATTTCCTTTTTATTGCCAAGTAATATTCCATTGTATGGATAGACCACATTTTGTTTGTGCATTCTTCCACCCATGGAACAGTATACGTTTTGACTAAATGTCCAGCTGTTAAAGTCTGTATTAGATACAAGCTGAATATCATCATTACAGAATAAACTTCTAAGGGAAAAGAGTAAATCTGGAATGATATTATTATTACAATTTTGTTTTAAAACATAACATTCAGATTTCAACAGAATGACGTTTTGGTCCAGAAACGGGATTGTTCAGCCTTCTCAGCTGCTAGAAGGCTTCTGTGGTCACTGCCTTATTCATTTGCAACACTAAATTAATTTTTATTTTAGCCTGAGGCCAGTGGAAGGTTGAGATGTGTTTTGGGTTTTTTGGCTAACTGCTGGTTTAGGTTAATGTTACCACCACGCTGCTGTCTCCTGAATGTAACTGACCAAGCTAAAGGGTTAATTTCTCTTCATACTTGGATTTAAGGAATCGGTGCATGGGGATGATTCATTTTCTTTGAAACAGTTCTGCGAACTGAAGCTTTGTGTACATGGGGAGGAAGATACCTCCTGGATATTTTCAGAAGCAGATTTAAGGCTGAGCATAGTGGCGCATGCCTGTAATCTCAGTGCTTTCGGAGGCTGAGGCAGGAGAGTTGCTTGACGCCAGGAGTTTGAGACCAGCCTGGGCAACATAGCAAGACCCCATCTCTACAAAAAATTAAAAATAAAAATTATTATATTTTTAAAAGCAGATTTAAGATGATTACTCTCCATTTTGATCTTCTTTGCTGCATGAAAAGTTGCCCCAAAATTAGTGGTGTAAAATAGAATTTCTAGTCATAAAATTGAGCACAAAGCAATTGACCTATACGGAGGTACTCAGAAGCATGCTATGTGTTAGGGCTGGCTATTTCAAGATTTAAAAATATGCTCTAGAAAATCTCCAAAAGGTAGTTATCTGCACATTATGAAAGTGTTGGGGAGGGAGGCGGTGTAAACAGTCACTGTGCTAGGGTCACGGGCAGCAGACAGTCGCAGGCGGGTAGCAGCGTCCCCGCCATGCAGATGAGATGGGGTTACTATATCTCTAAGGCAGTGCTCCAGCTGCACGGCTGCAGATGTTCCGTATCTGTGCTGCCCATGCAGTAGCCACTACCCACATGTGGTCATTGAGCACTCGCAATGTGGCCAGAATGACCAAGGAGCTGAACTTTGGATTTTGTCACTTTGAATAAATTAACCACTTGTGAATAAGGATAAGTGACTTCCCTCTTCCCTCATGACTCGTCAGTGGCTACACCCGGGATTGATGTGCGTCTCTCCAGGGCCAAAGCTAGGAATAGAGGCAGGGCACAGCTGGGACTCACTCTTTCCCTTACCCCATGACAGGGGCCTTCCGCAGGGTTGGCTTGGGCCTTGGTTCTGGCTGCCAACTGGGTTCCTCAGTCTTTTTCCATGTCGCCTCTGCAGGGGCCATATGTGCAAATGACTTCCTTCTCTCCTGTGTCTGGTGCGTAGGCCAGGAGGTTGGGCGACAGCTGGGGCTGCCTGGTGTTGCTTTCCACACGGCCTTTCCGCGTGGCTCACTTGGGCTTCCTCATGCCATGGCATCACAAGGTCACTGGATTTCTCATAATCTATCACGTGTGTGTGTGTGTGTGTGTGTGTGTGTGTGTGTGTATTTTTTTTTTTTTTTTACTTTATTATTATTTTTTAAGACAGAGTCTCGCTCTGTTGCCCAGGCTGGAGTGCAGTGGCATGATCTTGGCTCACTGCAACCTCTGCCTCCCGAGTTCATGCCATTCTCCTGCCTCAGCCTCCCAAGTAGCTGGGGCTACAGGCGCCCGCCACCACACCCGGCTAATTTTTTCTATTTTTATTAGAGATGGGGTTTCACTGTGTTAGCCAGGATGGTCTCGATCTCCGATCTCGTGATCCACCTGCCTCAGCCTCCCAAAGTGCTGGGATTACAGGCGTGAGCCACCACGCCTGGCCTACACATATATATATTTTTAAGAGACAGGGTCTTACTCTGTCACCTAGGCTGGAATGCAGTAGTGCAAACACGGCTCACTACAGCCTCAACCTCCTGGGCTCCGTGGTAGCTGCAACCACAGGCATGTGCCACCACGCCTGGCTGATTTTTTATTTTTGTGCAGAGATGGGGTCTTGCTATGCTGCCCAGGCTGATCTCAAACTCCTGCCCGAAAGCAGTCCTCCCACAGCAGCCTCTCAAAGTCCTGGGATTACAGGTGTGAGCCACAGCACCCAGTCATTTGCATGCATACTTTGTGAGAACAAAATCTGCTGCTAATATTCTTATATGTGCTTCCTAATGATAGTTTATCTGGGAGAACTTTTATTGTACCCATGGAGAACTGCTGACCCTCTAAACCAGCTAGTAGCCCAGTTATTCCCATAGCAGGGTTGAACTAGTGTCATCTTGAGTGTCAGACGTTTTCTTTTCCTAGCCTTCTCTTTTTCTCCCCTTTCCTCCAGTTTCAGTCAGTCTAGTTTATTTTCTTCATTAATTAACTATAAAGGAAGATGAAAGAAGTTGTGGATGTCATAGCACAGAGAAAGCCAGCTGAAAATGAAATTCACATGGCCAGAACCTTCCTTACGAGGATTTTGAGAAATTCCATGAGGTACAGTCTGGGTTTTACAATTGCTTTCCTTCCATGGGGTGCTGAATTTGTCTTTTATACTTTCTCTTTGGTTCCTGAGAAACTATCATAAAGTCAGCATGTTCCACATTTTGCCACCCATATACTTTTCCTCGTTAAAATGATCTGAGTCATCGAAAGGTTTGTGTTATAAATGCTTTTCAGTTTTATTTTGTAAGATGTTCTTTATTGCATAATATTCTTTAATGTTTTTGCCTGCTGGGAAAAACGTCTGATCTCCACAAAGTATTTTAAGAGGCCCACTTGAGCTTGTTCTCCATTCTTGATTGGGCTATCAGCTGTCAGTTCTGTCCCAAATTAGAGAAAAGTAAAGCTGGCTTCCTACCATGAGGCTGGAGAAGTGAGTGCGGAAGGATCTCCCGCCCAGCAGTGTTCCCCTGGAGGCCCTATTGCATTACCGACATCCATCGGGATTTCTAACCAGACACACCTCATCACATCTGGGCAGATGTGGCCAAGACACTAAGAAGACACACATGGGATGGTGGGGACTGTGGCAGGGGAGCCCAGGAAAGCCCCTCTGTGTTCAGGAGCCCTGGCTGAAGGGACTCTAGCCTTTTGGTGCGGGTTGTCATGACTCCCTGGGGGGATCTTTGGTTGACTAAGAGACTCAGGGTAAGATGCAGCTACTAGTCTTAGTCAACCAGAAGGTGGCTGTCTTTACTTTGTTACCTAGGTAAACAGACACAGATAAGCTGTCTGAACTCTGTGTGACCCGACTGCCTAGGGGACTCATTTACCTTTTCTCCAGCGAAAGATAGGAGGTTCTCTGTGTGTTCATGTTGGGGCGGGCAGAGGGCAAAATTTGTGTACTCGTTTATTTAGAATAAATGTTCTTTATTTTTACATTTCTAAGATTTTAAATTGGCAAGTTAACCATATTTATGGAGGAATACATTTTAGAGATAAGGGCCGGCCGGGTCTACAGTGGCCCACACCTGTAATCCCAGTACCTTGGGAGGCCAAGGTGAGTGGATCACTTGAGGTCAGGAGTTCAAGACCAGCCTGGCCAACATGGTGAAACCTGGTCTCTACTAAAAATACAGAAATTAGCTGGGCGTGGTGGTGAGCGCCTGTAATCCCAGCTACTTGGGAGGCTAAGGCAGGAGAAACACTTGAACCTGGGAGGCCCAGGTTGCAGTGATCCATTGCACTCCAGCCTGCGCGACAAAGTGAGACTCCATCTCAAAAATAAAGATAAGGGCTGCTGCACATCTGGAGCCTGTGATTCCCACTCTGGTTAGGGCAAATGGGTAGTGAGCAAAAATCTAAAAAGAAGGTGTGGGTTTGGATTAAGTGTGCAACCCCTGAACATGGTGCCATGCGCCTGCCTGAGTTGCTGTGACCAGTGTCAGTCTCTGCACTGTTTGGCACAAGCGTGCGCGCTGTGCACATTCCCTGAACCCCCTGCACTGTTTGACTCGAGCACACACACGCTGCGTGCAGTCCCCGAGCCCCCTGCACTGTTTGGCATGAGTACACGTGCGCTGTGTGCGGTCCTCGAGCCCCTTGCACCGTTTGGCACGAGAGCGCATGCGCTGTGTGCGGTCCTCAACCCCCTGCACTGTTCGTTTGGCACAAGCGCACGTGCTGTGTGCGGTCCTGAGCCCCCTGCACTGTTTGGCACAAGCACACGTGCGCTGTGTGCAGTCCTCAAGCCCCCTGCACTGTTTGGCATGAGCGTGTGCCCTGTGTGCGGTCCCTGAGCCCCCTGCACTGTTTGGCACGAGGGTGAGCGCTGTGTGCAGTCCCTGACCCCCGCCTCCCCTGCGTTCTTTTCTAGGAGGAGCGAGCTGGGCTGGAGGCCTCACTCCTGGCATGCCACCAAGTTCTCTGACAGCCACCCTGAGCTAGCGGCCTCCCCGTTCCCCTCCGCCAGCGGCTGTCCTTCCTGGTCTGGCCGACACCATGCGAGGTAGGCACTCATTCCCGTCCAGGACGCCAGGTTTGTTCAGCCTTCTACAGGGAGCACACTCCTGACTGCAGAATTATTTTGATGTTTCTGATGAGACTGGGCCACTGACACATAATCACAGTTGGAGTGCTCTGAATTTTTGACTGAACCGGCAAGCATGTGACACAAAATGAAATGGCAAGACAAGGCGTGAGCAAGAAGGGGAGCATAGGACTTGGGTTTCGGCCAAGCTCCTTTGGGATTGACCAGGTGGGATGCCAGGCGGTAGGGTTCTGAGCCGGTGGGATGGCGTTGACGGCACCCCTCTCCTTTCCAGGGTTTTACACACGGACTGGAAGGCAGGAGATCTATATGGGGCGGCAGGTGTATCTTGTAAAAGCTCCCAAGAGGTTCTGTTAAGCTTTGGTAGCCTCTCCTCAACCCTCTTGGCGTTAGTGGCAGTATCCTCACTAGTCTCCTGTTAAGAGGATGGCGGTAACAGCAGATAGTCTGGTTTTGGTGTGCGTGTGTGGATGTCTCCCTGCTTATGTGAGTGTGTGTGTGTATGTGTGTATCTGTGTGTATTTATGGGTGTGAGTGTGTGTGTGGGGTGTGAGTGTGCATGTGTATTTCTACATGTTTGTGTGTCCTTGTATGTGTATGAGTGTTCATGTGTCCATCTGTATGTGTTCATGTGTGCCTCTATGTGTGCATGTGCATCTGTTTGCTTGTATGTGCATGTGTGTGCACGTGTATATGTATATGTGAGTGTGTGAGTATGAGTGAGCATGTCTGGTGTGTGTGTGTGTGTGTGTGTGTTCAGGTATGTGCGTATGTCTGGAGCTAATGTAACCACCCAGTTTTTGGCTATTAATAAATACTGGTCTTGGCTGGGCGCAATGGTTCATGCTGGTAATCCCGACACTTTGGGAAGCTAAGGTGGGAAGATTGCTTGAGTTCAAGACCACCCGGGACAACACAGCAAGACCCCATCAAAAGGCATCCGTTTGGTAAAAAGGCATGTCACGGGGAGGACACAGTCTTTTCAGCCTGTGCTCAGTTTCTCCCTGTCTCTGCTAAAATCCAGATGTACTGAGCTGCAACCTCAGCCTCAGCAACTTCACCCTGGGAAGTTGCTGTTTGGCGTTTTGGTATTTCCACGGAGGGCCAGCTGCGTCCACCGCCTTGCCCTTTGCCATTGCTGATGCTAAAGCACACCCTCTCTTGTCCTTCTTCTCGTTCTTGCAGTTCTTCCTCCCACGACCTGTCCAGTTCCTGGGAGCAGACGAACCTACAGCGCACCTTAGACCACTTCAGCTCCCTGGGGAGTGTTGGCAGCCTGGACCACCCCTCCAGTCGCCTCTCGGTGGCCAAGTCCAACAGCAGCATCGACCACCTGGGCAGCCACAGCAAGCGTGACTCAGCCTACGGCTCCTTCTCCACCAGCTCTAGCACTCCTGACCACACCTTGTGCAAAGCCGACACGTCCTCTGCAGAGAACATCCTCTACAGTGTAGGCCTCTGGGAGGCTCCCAGACAGGGTGGCCGGCAGGCCCAGGCCGCAGGTGACCCTCAGGGCTTGGAGGAGAAGCTAAGGTGTTTCCCGCCCAGGGTCCCCAGTGACAGCGACAAAGGCCCCAGGCCAGAGTACAATGCCGAGCCCAAGCTGGCTGTCCCTGGGAGGTCCAATTTTGGGCCAGTCTGGTATGTTCCTGATAAGAAGAAAGCACCAGCATCCCCACCCCCTCCCCCTCCCCCTCTCCGCAGTGACAGCTTTGCTGCCACCAAGAGCCACGAGAAGGCCCAGGGCCCTGTGTTCTCAGAGGTGGCCGTGGCACAGCACTTTACGGCCCCGGCCCAGGCTCAGCCCCGTGGTGACTGGAGACCAGAGCCCACTGATCGGCCTTGGAGGTCAGCACAGCCAGGGAGCCTCGGGAAGGGATCGGGAGGCCCGGGCTGCCCGCAGGAGGCCCGCGCAGATGGCAGCTGGCCACCCTCCAAGGATGCAGCTTCCAGTAGGCTGCAGGCCTCTCTGTCCAGCTCAGATGTGTGCCTCCCTCAGTCTCCTCGTAGCGGCCGCCACCCTCCCCTGTACAGTGACCACAGCCCACTCTGTGCTGACAGCCTTGGGCAGGAGCCAGCGGCTGCCAGCTCCCAGAACGACAGCCTTCCTCAGGTGAGGGGGCTCAGCAGCTGTGACCAGAAGCTGGGGA
This sequence comes from Mandrillus leucophaeus, assembly GCF_000951045.1. NCBI lineage: Eukaryota > Metazoa > Chordata > Mammalia > Primates > Cercopithecidae > Mandrillus > Mandrillus leucophaeus. The sequence continues at coordinate 991,740 of NW_012108441.1, read as the reverse complement.
GCGGCTGGCAGGGCCCCCGGCCCTGTGTGCAGGGAGGCCCGCAAGTGGCACAGCTCTGGGCAGGATGCTGGCCTTCTGACACGGCCCCTGGAGCCCTCAAGAGTCTTCCCCCACCCACGGTGGGCCAGAGCCCACACCGTCACCTACCTCAGCCTGAGGGTCCTCCAGATGCCTGGGAGACAGGACGGTGTTACCCGCTGGACACAGGGGCCGAGGGCTGCTCCGCGGGAGCCCAGGAGCCTCCCAGGGCCAGCCGTGTAGAAAAAGCCAGCATCACATGGGCAGATGGGGAGAGCAGCAGGATCTGCCCGCAGGAGACGCCCCTGTTGCACTCCCTGACCCAGGAGGGGAAACACCGGCCTGAGAGCAGCCCAGAGGACAGCGCCACCAGACCGCCACCGTTCGACGCCCATGTGGGCAAGCCCACCCGGAGAAGCGACCGCTTTGCGACCACCCTGCGGAATGAGATCCAGATGCGTCGAGCCAAGCTGCAGAAGAGCCGGAGCACGGTGGCTCTGACTGCAGCAGGCGAGGCGGAGGATGCCACCGGCCGCTGGAGGGTCAAGTTGGGAGGTGGCGCCCAGGAAGGACCCTTCGCTGGCACCTATAAAGACCACCTGAAGGAGGCCCAAGCCCGAGTCCTGAGGGCCACGTCCTTCAAGCGCCGCGACTTGGACCCCAACCCAGCAGATCTATACCCGGAGTCACTGGAACACCGGATGGGTGATCCAGACACTGTCCGCCACTTCTGGGAGGCAGGCCTGGCCCAGCCACCCTCATCTACAGGTGGCGGGCCCCACCCGCCCCGCATCGGAGGCCGGAGACGGTTCACAGCTGAGCAGAAACTGAAGTCCTACTCGGAACCCGAGAAGATGAATGAGGTGGGCCTCACGAGGGGCTACAGTCCTCACCAGCACCCCAGGACATCTGAGGATACTGTGGGCACATTTGCTGACAGGTGGAAGTTTTTTGAGGAAACGAGCAAACCTGTTCCCCAGAGGCCTGCCCAGAGGCAAGTGCTTCATGGAATCCTGAGAGACAAGCCAGAGAGGCCGTGGACAGTGGGCCGCACGTGTGAGGGCACGGAGCCCTGGTCGCGCACCACCTCCCTTGGGGACAGCCTCAATGCTCACAGCACAGCGGAGAAGACAGGGACGTCAGACCCGCCGCAGAGGCTCGGCACCTTTGCAGAGTATCAGGCCTCCTGGAAGGAACAGAGGAAGCCTCTGGAGGCCAGGAGCTCCGGGCGCTGCCACTCAGCGGATGACATCCTGGATGTGGGCCTGGACCCGCACGAGAGGCCGCAGCACGTTCATGGGAGGTCCCGGTCTTCGCCATCCACAGACCACTACAAGCAGGTAAGCATGGAGCCACAGCAGGGGCATGGCCCCTGCTGACCATCATCTTAACCTGAGGACAGGACACACCCAGAATGCAGTGGCTGACGCCAGGGCTACTCATCTCCAGCTGTGTGAGCATTTACCTTTTCCAGATCTCCTAGTGTCCTCTGTGTCAGAGGTATTTGGGGACAAAATTGACACATTCTAGGCAATTTAAAGTGCCATATTCCCGAAAACCCACATTTTTTTCATTCCCGTTCTCGTTGCCATAATCTCTGGCTTTAACTGTGTTTCCCCTTAAGTAGCTTGCTCCTGCCTTCATACTCAGCAAAGAACTTGGAGGGAGAAACTATGGGAAATGATAACTAACACCTCTGACATGGAAATGTGTGGTTTATGTAAAAGCTTAACATGACATACAATAGCCACTTTTCAAACACTGATGGATGACATTTAATATTTATAGTATTTGGGTTTTTTTAGTATTCTGTTTTTTATTTGCAAGTATTTTCAAGGATTGCTCTGGGGCAAAATGTATTTAAAACACATTAAGTGTTTGCACTTTTTTAAGGTGAGAGTTTTGATGGTGAGAGTTAATGTCCAGCTTTCTAGAAAACTGCATATTTCTTAGCCCTGCTTCAAAGTTGACAGCCTCTTTCTCTCTCGCCCCTGCCCTCTTTGAAAGCTTTTTCTCCCTATTACATCTGCACTTGCACATCTCAAAGAAAAAAAAAGTTCTGCAGTGATAGATGCAGTTTCTTTTTAAAAGAATCCAGGGTGGGTGTGGTGGTGCATTTGCAATTCTAGCACTTTGGAAGACTGAGGAAGGATGATCACTTGAGGCCAGGAGTTCCAGACCAGTCTGGGCAACAAAACAAGACCTTATCTCTACAAAAAAAGAAAAAACACTTAGCCAGGTGTGGCGGTGCCCCGGAGGTTCAGGTTGCAATGAACTGTGTTCTCACCACTATACTCCAGCTTGGGCAAAAGAGCAAGACCCTGTCTCAAAAAAAAAAAAAAAAAAAAAAAAAGAACCACTAGTATATTTAATACAAGATACCTAATATGTGCATGGAAAGAAGGCTGCTGGTTTGCTCTGTGGTGTCCCAGCCCTGAAAATCCATACAGATGCTGTGAGTGTTTTTTTCCACCGTTGGATACCCTGGTTTGTGGCTGTTCAGCATGACCTCTGAGAATTCCATGCTTGCTCTGTCAGGAGCAAAGAATCCCGGGCTCTGGCGAGTACTAGAGCTTGAGGCTTCACCGCTGTAATTTGTGACCAGCTGTATTTTATTTTATTTCTTTTGGCCAATTGTGCCACACGGTTTTACAGGCTTCACGTAGGAGTTGTTTCCTGCCCAGAACAGAAGTGGACGCGGGGTCTTAGTTCAGTCGTCTCAATGAAATGCTTTGTAGAGCTGCCCTGGCAAGGCAAACCCACAAATGAGGGCTTTCATAATCACAGATGTCCTGAGGAAGGCAGCTTGAGGACTTGGTGTCTTACTGTGTTGCCCTTTGCAGGAAGCTTCTGTCGAACTGCGAAGGCAGGCAGGGGACCCTGGCGAGCACAGAGAAGAGCTTCCCTTCGCAGTCCGGGCCAAGGAGGGACAGTCCACGCTGAGGTGGGTGAAATTTGGATTCAGAGTTACTGAAGAGGTGTCTGGGGGTGGGCTTCTGTATGGGTGGGTGCTTGGTTAACATGGCTAGACGTCTGGCTTTTGCCAAACCCAAAGCGGCTGAAATCCAGCATAATTTCCAGCATCCCTGATGCACTGGAGGTCTGGGCAGAGCCTGTGCACCCTGCGGCCCTGCCCAGAGACACATCCCAGGGCAGGGAGGCCTTCTTACACGGCGGTGACATTTTTTTGGTTCTTAAAATGGCTACTGTGTTTTCCACACGGTAAGACTGCTTATGGAGACATAATGAGAAGTCCAGTTTAACATACTGGAGCTGCACGTCTTTGCACAGAGCGCCTTATGGAAGGGCAGCTTTAGCTATCTAGCACACAGCTGTGTGCCTAGCTGCGGCCTGGAAATCGGAGTTGCCTCTAAGGATTATTAGTAGGAAAGGAACGGGCAGGCTTTCCTAAATTGGACCTAGTTAATGAGTTAATTTTGAGCTTTAAAATAGAAATCGAGTTAGTTGACTCCCAAAGAGAGGCTGCAAGCATCTGCAGAAACTGTGGCAGCAGCAGGAGATTAGAGCGTTTTGTGCCGTAATTCCAGAATGTGCACTAGGCCGCTTAGTTGTGGCGAGGACAGGGTTAGATTAAATACATTGTATAATCTGGGCCAGGCGTAGTGGTTCACACCTGTATTCCCAGCACTTTGGGAGGCTGAGGCAGGTGAATTGCTTGAGCCCAGGAGTTCAAGACCAGCCTGGGCAACATGGTGAGATCCCGTCTCACTAAAAATAGAAAAAAACGAAAAAATTAGCCGGGTGTGGTGGCAGGTTCCTGTAGTCCCAGCTACTCTGGAGGCTGAGCTACTCATTCAAGCACAAGAATCGCTTGAACCCAGGAAGTGGACGTTGCAGTGAATGGGGATTGCACCACTGCACTCCAGCCTGGGCAACAGAGCGAGACCCTGTCTCAAAAAAAAAAAAAAAAAAAAAAGTATAATCTTCCCCTTCATCACATGAGGAGGGCAGGAGGAGAGTGCGTCTCTGCAGAAGATGTGGTGCAATCTTGTTTTTAAAAGGCGGTTGGAGGGATGGGAGTAAATGCACGACAGGGTTCCTGGGTGTGGATTGTTCTGTCGCCTTGAGAATCTTGTGTGATTGCTGTGACATTCATGTTAAACACCAACCTCAAAACTTAAGGTTCTGTTGCAGAAATTACCAATTTAAAAGTTTGCTTTCAAGAGCCTCATGTAATGGGGTTTTATTTCATTTGGCCTTAAACAGAGCTGTTAGCCTTCTACAAGGGGATCAAATATTTATGTGACTCTGCAGCGACAGGATTGATATTGTGTGTCTGCTTGTGGAGGAAGTCTCTGCAGTTACTTAACAGACTCTGAGGCTGAAACCAAGAATGCGTGGGTCAGAAAGGCCGACGAATAATCCACCTACAGAATTTAGCTGTGTCTGAGAAGCACAATTAGAGCTTTATGACTGTGGATTCCAAGTGGGTCACGTGCCGAGCACCAGCTGCAGTCTGTTTTCCAAGCCAGCTCCCAGGCCGTTGAGGCCGGGTGTGCGGTATATCGCGGGCAGTGCTCGATGGGCTCTGCACATGCGGGCCTTGCTTTGCCCCTGCGCTGTGCCTGATGCCACAAGCGTATCATCTGTGCAGAGGGCACCCGTGCTGGTGAGAATGTATAGCTCTGCTGTGCATGGAGGGGGTCGCCCTGAACAGCTGTCACGTGCAGGCTGTGTGAGAGTGAGTGAATGGCACTGTCGATACTGAAAGGGTCGAGAGGAAGCAGGGGCCCCATGCCTCATTCATCAAGGCCGTGTCTTCCAGCAGACTGCATAGCCACTCCAAAGAAATTAGTTCCAGAAACTCTCTGCTTTTGAGCTACTAACCCAGCAATTTTCAGAATTGTTGGGTGCGTTTTTTTTGTTTTTTTTTTTTGAGTGGTGAGGCGTGATGAAATTTGGGAATATGTGGGTTGAAAAGTTGTTTTCAACTTTTTTCAGAGACTCTTTAATTTCTGAAGGACCAGCAAGAAAGAATACACTTGAAAAATTTAAATGGAAAATAATAGAAGTCAAAGTTCAGGCAAGGGATTGTCCTTTGCCCACCAAAAAGAAAATCTAGAATACAAAGGTTTGAAGATACCCAGTGTTTTGCATAAGTTTAAAATAACGTAGACGCGTCTGTGTAAATCATATGAAGTGCTGCTGTGATAACTGATGCATAACAAAAAGTATGTATTGTTGTATTCTGTTTGGATAACAAAAGAATGTTGAGATCAGAATTTTTGTTGTTGTTGTTGCTCAGGTGAACCAAATAGAGGTAACATTTTTTGTGAAGTTCAAGATCCTATGTTAATATAAAGACAAGTAGGGCAAATTGAAGTGATGATACTTTTTTTTTAAGTTATGTGATGCTTCAGAAGCTCAGAGGAGAGAGAGCAAAGTGACTTCTGGCTGGGTTATGGGAGAAACAGGTGGTGTTTGAGCTAAAATAGAACTGAACCTGAGGGAGCAGACCCAGCACGTTTGCTTCCCTCCAGCTCTTCTGTCCTGAACAGCCCACCACCCGCCACCCTCACTGCCATCAGAGGCTTCACCCCAGACCTGCAAGGTCAGGCATCATAGCCAGCAGGAGCCTGCTTTGGGGAAATGCTCTCTCCTGCTGACTTGGGGCCCCTTGAATACTGGGTCTGTTTCCTAGTGTGGCCATAACAAACTCCCCAAGACTGGGGGGCTCAAACAACAGAAGTGGATTCTCCCACAATCCTAGAGGCTGGAAGTTCCAGATCAAAGTGTGACAGGGCTGATTCCTCCTGGGGCCTCTCTCCTAGGCTTGTAGATGCTGTCTTCTCCCTGTGTCCTCACAGGGTCGTCCCTCTGTGCATTTTTGTATCATTTCTTCTTATAAGGACCCCAGTCCTACTGGATCAGAGCCCTCCCCAGTGGAACCCAATTACCTAATTTTGCCTTAATTACTTCTTCTAAGGTCCTGTCTTCCAATGCAGTCACATTCTGAGATACTAAGGGTTAGGGCTTCAGCACATGGATTTTGTGGGGCACAGTTCAGTCCCTAACACTGGGAGAAATGTCCCTGCTTCTCCATTCTACCTTTATAGTAACCACTTCTGTCAGCTCTCTCAGGAGGTGTCATCCTACCCTTGAGCTGATCAGGCTTTATGTTCATGACAGATGTGAAAGCCTTTAAGATGAAGGGAAGAGGGAGCTGTCACCTTGTGGGTGGCACAGAAGAGGGGCATTTGGCAAAACCTGACTGGAGGGCTTTTTGAGGAACCTGTCTGGAGGGTTCCTTGACACCATGCAACTGAAGGTTGACAGCCGTACACACCTTCTGGTTCAATCATTCCATCTTTTAAGAGTTTACTTTGAAAGTGGACATCTACTGCCCCGTGAATGTGCTAACCTCTTCAGACTGGGATGGTTTGGCAGGGGGACAGTGACTCTTAAACTCACTTCACGAATGTATTTGCACACTTTCACTATTCCTTGTTGTCTGCTGGGCTGGACTGTTGGCTCCCAGAAGACTGGATTTTTCTTTTTCATTTCTCGGTACCCTGTACCTGACATATATCCTGCGCAGATTACGTGCTCAATAAATGGTTGGATGAATGGAAGGAGTGGTGGATGGACAGATGGGTGGATGAGTAGACGGATGGACCAGTCCTCAGGTAGATAGTTGGAGGATGGGGAGGGTGGGTGGATGAATAGTTGGATGGATGGAAGGGTAAGTGGATAGATGGATGCATGGATGGATACATGGATGAGATGTAGGGGTACATGGATGGATAGATGGATGAATGGAAGAGTAAGTGGATGGATGGATGGATGGATGGATGGGTATGTGGATGGATGCAGAGGTGTATGGATGGATGGATGGGAGGATAAGTGGATGGATGGACGAATGGAAAAATAAGTGGGTGGATGGATGGATGGATGAAAGGGAGGGTGAGTGGGTGGATGGATGGGAGGGTAGGTGAATGGATGGGAGGGTAAGGGCATGGATGGATACATGGGTGCATGGATGGATGGAGGCATGGGAAGGTGGATGGGTGAGTGAATGGGAAGATAGAAGGATGGGTAGGTGGATATATAAGCAGATGGATTGGTGGCTGAATGGATAAATATCAGCCTGACCTTCCTTGAGTCAGTCTTTCTTGATTGTGGTGAATAATCTTTCCATATTGGTACATTCTGTGTCCTAAAATTTTATTTAGAATTTTAGTTTACACACTAGTAAGTGAAATCGCCTCTACTTATCCTTCTGCACTAGTATGGCATTTGGAATCAAGAAGACATAAACATCTCAAAATAAATTTGGTAGCACAGATCTGTTTTTGGTATGAGATTTTAGACCTCGTAGGAAAGTTTAGAGGTACCACGTTTGTTTGTTGCTCCTCAATTTCGAGAGGCCTTGGGTGAGGACTGTGTTCTGGGTGGCTCCAGAGACTGGCACTGAAATGAGATCTGGGGGCGGCCTCTGGAGCTGTGGGTGCTGGCAGTGTCTTCCTTCTCTGCCTTCTTGCAGCCACTTCCGCCCCCGCCTGCAGGAGCCACTGCCAAGCACTGATGAGCTGGCACTGACCTCAGGCTTGTATTTTGTTGAGACAGATGGGAGGGGAGGCGAAGAATGAGAGTATATCCTAAATCCTAATACCAGCTGAACATTGAATGCATATGAAATAGAGCTCTTTAGGGAACAATTTGCTTTCATATAATATTTGTAAACAAGCTAAATGAACCTGAGGGTCATCTTCCTGGATGTTTTCCCTGAGAGGTGACTTGGTGTACAGAGGTGCGTGTGAAGACCAATTTTTCATTTACAAAACAAGCTCCTTCATGTAGATTTCAGAATAAGTAACAGATTTATCATCCAAGCTCTCCCCCTCATTTGTCACTTTAGGGCAGACGTTTGCTTTCCCTGGCCTTCAATTAGCTCAGGGCAATTGAAGCTTTCCATTCTGAGCTGCTGTGCTAGGTAATTATGAAGACCGTGCTGGATCGGGTCAGGATAAAAAGGTGAAACTTGATCTTGGAATTTTGTCGGGGCAGAGCCCAGCATTCTGCATAGCTTTGTACAGTGTAGTGCTGCATGCTGAACAGAAAGGTTCTTCTTGTGCAGGATGTAACAGCCTCACCCCAGAAGGGATAAACGGTAGCTGTAGGAGAGAGACTGCAGTATGGGTCTAGTGGGCTTGTCTTTATGTCTTTTTTTTTTATGTAGTTTTTTGAGACAGGGTCTCGCCATGTCGCCCAGGCTGGAGTGTAGTGGTGCAACCTCTGCTCACCACAGCCTCCACCTCCTGGGCTCAAGTGATCCTCCCACCTCAGCCTCTGGAGTAGCTGGGACTACAGGTGCACACCACCATGCCAGCTAATTTTTGTATTTTTTTGTAAAGATGAGGTCTCACCATGTTGCCCAAGCTAGTCTTGAACTCCTGAGCTCCAGCGATCCACCCATCTCAGCCTCCCAAAGTGCTGGGATTACAGGTGTGAGCCACCACACCTGGCCTTGTTTTTATACCTTACTTTGCAACTACAATTTCCCCTTACATTTATACCCATGGGAACTTAAACCCAGAATCGAGACAGGCGGCCACCTGTTTGTTTACTTTTTGGTTTGGTCTCGTGATTCCACATTATTTAGAAGGAGTAGCTTTCAGGTGATAGTTTACGGTTACAGGATTTCAGCTAAGGAGGAGAAGCGAGAGCAGGGAGGCAGATCCACAAAGCCCTCGTGTGGAGGGAGAAGAGTGCAAAAGGAGGCTGAAAGTGACCAACGTCCCGAGATGCCAGAGCTGAGGGAAGCCAGAGGGAAATGCAGAGGAAAATTTAACTCAAGCATCTCAGTTCTAGATGGGGCAGGTAAGCAGTCTTCTACAAACAGAATCTGTGTCATTGAGCAGGGCACAGTGGCATGTGTCTCTAATCCCAGCACTTTGGGAGGCTGAGGCAGGTGGATCACTTGAGTCCAGGAGTTTGAGACCAGCTGGGGCCACCTAGCAATGCCCCATCTCTACAAAAAATACAACAGTTGCTGCCCCATGGTTGGGTGCCAACATACATAGCTGTACTTGCACAGGCTCCTTGATCCCTCATGTGACTCCCAGGCTGTGGCCTGAGACTTGCCTTTCCAGAAGAATCCAGCCCTGTGGAAAGCTGCCCCTTTGTTTCCCAGCAGCCCCATCCCTGGTGCCTACCCAAGAGCTCCCGCTAGCCAGGTGAGCCACCGGCGGCCTCTCTTGGGGGAGAGACTCCCGTAGCACGTGCTGACGTGGCAGCCCCGCTCCGCTCTGCCTCTCCTCTGGCCTCCTTTCTTGTCAGCTGGCTGCGTTCTTCAAAGCTCTCAGCCTCTGGGCTGACCTTGGCTGAGTTCACATGTTACGGGATCCTTTGGGGCTTTCACCTTTCTCCAGAGAGCTACCTGGAAATGTAGATGTCCATTCTCCCCTTTAGCTTCTTCTAGCCTCCATTCCTCTTGGCTGTGTCCTAGTCCAGTCCCCCACCCAGGTTGGGCCGAGGTGACACACCCACCCAGAAGGCTGTACAGATTGATCAATCGATTGATTCATTGACAGGGTCTCGCTCTGTCGCCCAGGCTGATGTGCAGTAGCACAATCATGGCTTACTGCAGCCTCGACCTCCAAGCTCAAGCGATCCTCCCAAGTAGCTGGGATCACAGGCATGCGCCAGCACACCTAGCTCATTAAAAAAATAAAAAAAGTTTTTGTAGACAAGGCCTCGCAGTGTTGCTCAGGCTGGCCTCAAACTGCTGGCCTCAAGTGATCCTCTTGCCTCGGCCTCTCAGAGTGCTGGGATTACAAGGGTGAGTCACCGCACCACACCCAGCCAATGTGTTCATTTTTAAAGTTTGACTTACGAGTCCCAGAGATTCAGTGTCTTATGTGGCTGTTAGGTCCTTGCAGTTAGTCTCAGAAATCGATTTAGCTCATCTGTTTTCTGAAGGCCCACACATTTGAAATAAAAAAAGAAATCGTTCTGAGTCACCTCCTTCTCAATATAAATAGAAAATGCGTTCAAATATTCCCACAAGTTTTGTGTCTTTTAAATCTGCACAAACCCAAAGAATTCCTAGAGGAGGCCACCAGAGCTAGCAGTATGTGTCAGGTCTGCATCCCCCTGGGCCAGCTGAGCAGCCCGCTTCAGGCCTCTTCATACCACACAGCTCACCACCACCTCCACCGCCAGGAGAATCCAGAAGGCCGGAGGGCGAAGGAGGACTGACGCATGGGTGGTGATGATGCGGGAGCCAGTGATGTATTTCTGCTTTGGGCTTTCTCACACGTGGCACTTGGAGCACATCCTTGGCAACATGTCTGTCCTCTTTGCCAGTTTAAATTTTTGTGTGTTCGTTTCCATGCTAGCTCTTAGAATCTAAATCAAGTGTTGTGGATGGTGTGCAAGACCATGGCTGTGTGTGTGAGTCTCATTGACCACAGTGCTGACCCAATTTCCTTTGGTGGGAGTAAAGAGTAAGTTCAGGACTCCCCTGTAAATGATGTGCTCTCCCGTGGATGAGGGACAAGAAGGACATCAGGGCACTATGCCAGCAGAACTCTGTGCCCTGTTAGTCGAAACAAAAGTGATGGCTGAGATTAGTCCTTCTGTGGCACCCAGGAAACTTTGATAGCTGGGCCAAGAAGCAGCGGCGCTGCAGTGCCCCGGGCCGTGAGCATCATGGTTCATGCTCAGCAAAGCCACATCACCTGTCATATAGACCCGACATCAGCTTTACAGTTTTGCTTGCATATAACTTGCAACTTTGTTTTGTGTTTTATAGCCTAAGGACTATTAAAATAAGGAAACAGATTTTATATATAGACATTAAACAGTCTAATAAAAAAATCAAAACCACATATTGTATGATGCCATTTATATAAAATGTCCAGAATAGGCACATCTGTAGATAGAAAGTAGATTAGTGGCTGCCAGGGGTTAAGGGGGCAGAAGTGAGGGAGCGACTGTTCACGAGCATGGCGTTTCTTTGTGGAGTAATGAAAATCCTCTGGAATTAGATAGTGGTGATGGTGACTGCTGTGACTATACTAAAAACTACTGAACTGTGCTGTTTCAAAGGGCAAATTTTATGACATATTAATTTTATCTCAGTCTTTAAAAAAAAATCTCAGCATTGGGAATCCATAAGAAAACTTCTTTTTAGTTTAAAATGGGTCTGTCAGGCCGGGCGTGGTGGCTCATGCTGTAATCCCAGCACTCTGGGAGGCCAAGGCGGGTGGATCACCTGAGGTCAGGAATTCGAGACCAGCCTGGCCAACATGGTGAAACCCCGTCTCTACTAAAAAATTAGCCAGGTGTGGTGGCAGGCACCTGTAATCCCAGCTACTGGGGAGGCTGAGGCAGGTGAATCGCTTGAACCTGGGAGGCGGAGGTTGCCGTGAGCCGAGATGGTGCCACTGCACTCCAGCCTGAGCAACAAGAGTGAAACTGTCTCAAAAAAATAATAAATAAATAAATAAAATGGGTCTGTGCATTAAGTGGCTGTAGTTCAGAGATTGACAAAGGTTGGGGAAAATGAGATGATAAATATTTTTGGCTCAGAGGGAATTAGTGTCCCTGCTGCGACCACTCAGCTCTGCCGTGATGGCGCAAAAGCAGCCACACGGTGACCAGGTTGCCCTCCCTGCAGGCCTGCTAAGAGGACTCTGGCTAGATTCCAGCCCTTGCTGGTCCCCCTGGTGGGGAGTGGCAGGGGAGGTGGGCAGCATCCCTAAGGTCCCACCGAACCCAGCAGCCACAGGGGCCTTTCCCTTCTTCACATTCCTTCCTGCCCTGCCCTAAAGCAGGAAGCAAGACAAGGAAACCTCTGAGTCAGGTATGTGGATGTCCCCTGCAGAACTCACCTGGTCCCTTCTTTCAAGTCATTTGTTTCTTTCTGTGAGTCAGCCCTGCCTCCTGTTTACCAGGCACAGGTGGTTTTGCCTGTGGCTCCCTGAGCATAACTGGAGTCGGTGTGACACAGGCTGTGTCTCTGAATAGAAAGTCTCCACACTGCCGTGCTGCTCTCCACTCTGTGTTTGCCCACTGTATGCACCAGAGCTCCCTCCCGGCTCCCCATCTCCTAAGCAAATCCCACACACCTGCATCCCATCCTTCCTCAGATCACTTCCGGAATTGTCTGCAGAGCTTGAGTCTCATGGTTTGTGAGACACTCTCAAGCAGCTCACCCAAATCGGGTGGTGTCAGATGGTGAAAGTCTGAGGGGTCTAGGTCAGGGTCACTTGGAAACAAGTTCCTGGGGGAGCAGAGCAACTTTCTTCTCTACTTCGAAGAATATGATAAAGCACCCCTAGACTCACTGGTTTCGAGTTCTAGGGAAGCAGATATTGATGACTCAACAGAGGAAAGAATTGTGTAATCATTGCTTTAGTCAGGGGTTAGCAAACTATGGTCAACAGGCCAACTCTGGCCCCCTGTCTGTTTTTTTAAATAAAGTTTTATTGGCATGCAGCCACATCCATTTGCTCACAGACCACCTGTGGCTGCTTCCTCTCTATAATGGCAGAGAGTTGAGTCATTGCAACAGATCAGATGGCTCCTAGAGCTGAAAATATCTGCCATCTGGTCCTTTACACAAAGGTTTGCTTGCTGACCATGTTGGGCTTAGTGGAGGGATGAAAGGGATGGTCTTACATGAGCGTGCTTCCAGCACAGGGAGCATGGAACCCAGTGGCAGTCTGTCTGGATGTTTTCAAAGAGGCTTCTTTGTGATAGTTCATGATTATCTTGCAACATGATATCTGTCTCCCCATCCCTAGTGTGGTTAACTTGGGGAAGTTTGCTTTGTCCAAGTAGAGGGGGCTGTGGCTTGTTCACAGCCCAAGAATGCAGGAGCACGCAGGATGCTGTAGCACCAACTTTTCTGACTTGTTAGTGATAGCCTGGGTTAGGGAAGGTTGCCTTTGGACCACATGGGCTGGGCATGCCACTCAATTCATGGAAAGTGACTCAGAAAAGTTTGAGGTTTCACCAAGACTGTCTAAGAGGTGAGGAGGAAGTTCTTTCAGAACATAAGGGTACTAGGGTGGTGATTTCATTCTGTTCTTTTTTTATTTGTGGAATTTTTCAAGGGCACAAATGTTTTGTGTCTATTAAAAGCAGATTTGTATGCATTTTATTACAATGATTAAGATTTTGAAGTCTTAATAGTATTAATACTATACAATCTACAAAAAGATTTGAGCATCTTATAAGCCCTGATAATTATGCCTCGCTCTAAGAAACATGGCTATCTGGAAAGCCACATTATAAACTTTAATATTATAAATGTACTTTCTGTTTAGAAGTAATTCTTGGAGAGTCTCCTTTAAGAATGGATTCCTAGGCCAGGCACAGGGGTTCATGCCTATAATCCCAGCACTTTGGGAGGCTGGGAAGATTGCTTGAGCCCTGGAGTTCAGTACCAGCCTGGGCAACATAGTGAGACCCCATCTGTACAAAAAACATTTAGCTGGGCATGGTGATGCAACCTGTAGTTGCAGTTATTTGGGAGGCTGGGTTGGGAGGATCACTTGAGCCCAGGAGGTCAAGGCTGCAGTGAGCTATGATGGTGCCACTGCACTCCAGCCTGGGTGACAGTGAGACCCTCTCTCATAAATACGTAAATAAATAAATAATAAACAAAAATGAAAAAACAGGATTCCTAGAGCACAGCCAGCATGCAGATCTTGTTTTCTAAGGCTTTTCTCCAATAAAAGGAACCAGGGCTCCTCAGAGGAATGGCTGAGTCTAGGGTTGGGGCAGGAACTGTACAAGATGAGCCTGGAGTATCTTATAGTGCCAGAAAATAAGTGCTCAAATACACCCATAAGTAAACCCAGCAGTGACAACAGTGTGGATATGTCATAGGGACACAGGAGCCAACAGTGACCAAAGGCAGAACAAGTTAAGCAGCAAAATTAATTAGTAGTGGATTATAATCCAATATATAAAATGAATCCACAGCCCAGACTGATAACATGGAATGGTTGAATAAATTAACAAATGAAGAATAGAGAAATCTGCTGTGCAGAAAATTGCCAATACTTTATGTAGCTACTCTGCCCTTAAGGAGGTGGAGCATAGCTCCCCACACTCAGTGTGGGCTGCCAACAGTAAGCTCCCTCCAAAGAGTACAGTGTGGCAAGGGGGGCCGAGGAGAGGAACGTCACAGTGGAGAAACTGGTGTCTACCGACTTCACCAAGTGATCAGGGTCAACGTTGACAGGTAAGTCATGTTGACAGCATGCCCCTTGATATCATAGAATGACAGTGGCACTTCACTTCCATGGTCTCTCTCCCAGAAGTCCCAGGCTAATCATAAAAACACATCAGACAGTTCCCAATTGAGAGACATGCTGCAAAATGCCGGAACAGACCTCTTCAAAACTATTAAGGTCATCAAAAACAAGGAAAGCCTGAGAAACTATCATAGCCTGTTCAGGCTGCTATAATAAAATACCTAAGATTATATGACTTATAAACAGCAGAAATATATTTGTCACAGTTCTGGAGGCTGGGAAGTCTAAGATCGAGGCACTGGTAGATTCGGTGTCTGGTGAAGGTGCTTTCTGCCTCACAAATGGCTGTCTCTCTGCTGCGTCCTCACATGGTGGAAGGGGAGAGGGAGCTCTGAGGGGTCCCTTTTATAAGGGCACTAATCCCATTCACAAGAGCTCCATCCTCATGACCTCATCACCTCCCAGAGGCCCCACCTCCTAACACCATCACCTGGGGGTTAGATTTCAACATAGGAATTTGAGAGTGGGGGGCACAAATGTTCAGTCTAAAGCTATAGCACCCTCACAGCAAAAGGAGTCTGAGGAAGCAGGCTTGAGTATGATGCAGTACCTGGATGAGGTTCAAGGACAGAAGGAGAACATTGAGTGAAAAGAAAATTGGAATAAAGTGTGACCTTTAGTTAATATTAATGTACCAATATTGATTCATTAACTATGACAAACACACCCCATAGTAAGTCAGATGTTAATAATAGGGGGAAGCGGGTAGAGGGCATATGGGAGCTCTCTCCCGCCTGTTGCAATTTTTTAGTAATCTAAACCCATTCTAAAATGAGATGCTGGCCAGGCGCAATGGGTCATGCTTGTAATCCAAGCACTTTGGGAGGTTAAGGCAGGAGGATTGCTTGAAGCCAGGAGTTCAAGACCAGCTTGGGCCACACAGCAAGACCCTGGCCAGGTGCAGTGGCTCACGCCTGTAATCCCAGCACTTTGGGAGGCTGAGGTGGGCGTATCACCTGAGGTCAGGAGTTTGAGACCAGCCTGGCCAACATGGTGAAACCCCGTCTCTAATAAAAATACAAAAATTAGCTGGGCATGGTGGCATGCATCTGTAATCTCAGCTACTCGGGAGGCTGAGGCAGGTGAATTCCTTGAACCTGGGAGGTGGAGGTTGCAGTGAGCTGAGATCACGCCACTGCGTTTCAGCCTGGGTGACAGAGTGAGACTCCATCTCAAAAAAAAAAAAAAAGTGTAATGAAATATTTATTTTTTACAAATTTTTATGTAGAGATGGTGTCTTGCCATGTTACTCAGGCTGGTCTCCAATTCCTGGGCTCAAGCAATCCTCCTGCCTCAGTCTCCCAAAAGTGCTGTGGTTATAGGTGTGAGCCACCACACCCAGCCCTGTAATAAAATATTTAATCAGCCATCAACTGATTGCTGTTCCGTATGTGGCCTGGCAGTATGTGTTGAGCATCTGAGAAAAAGAGATGGCCCAGGGTGAATGGCACCCTCTCTTAGAGACAGGAACATGTACTTGGTAAAGTAGTACATGAAGATGAAAAGTACTGGAAAGAACGTGGGCTTTGGAGTCGAAGACACAGGCTCGAATCCTCATTCTGCTTCTCAGTGTAAGTGTGTCAGGTCCCCCCCAAGCTTGCTGAGCTCACAGCCCTGGAGCATGGGGATGTGCAGAGCAACCTTGCTCGCAGACTTACTTACTTGCTTAAGGGATATAACATTAATGAATCAGCACAGTGCCTAAGGTCAAGTGTCGACATGCAAAAATAAAAAATCTAAAATAGCAGTGGTACAGTATATGCTGCAAAGCAGCATATGTTATTTGGAGAAATGAGCAAGAGTTGAAAGTAACTGCTATGAATGTAGAAGAGGTTGACAGGAGCAGGTTGGAAAGAGAAACTCTGTCCTGGTGGCTAAGCCCAGGATGAGGGAGGGTGGGATAGGGCTGTGAGGCGCAGCACCTGGCAACGCTGCTTCCTGGACGGGCTGTGGTGCTGAGGTCTGGGGCTGCATTAGGAGGGAGGTGGGGCGCAGGGACTTTAAATACAGATCATTGTGAAATGGTGAATTGGGAAAGTCAGGTCCAGCCTGCCTTTGTCTTCTTCCCTGAGTGCCTTGCACACATTCAAACTTCCGGAAACACTTGTTAGTTGCTTGATGGGTTACATTCCTAATGAGTGTGTAACCAACCCAAGAATATATGGACATAGAATAGGCTGTTGAATGTTTTCTTTTGCCTCCTTATGGTTGTGGAGTTGAACTGTGTGTCACATGTGTTATAGGATTACCTAACATCACTAAATAGAGAAAGCTGTAACATCAGTGCAGTAGGCTTTCTATATTTCCCCGTTAAAATATAATAAGTGCTGGGCACAGTGGTTCACACCTGTAATCCCAACACTTTGGGAGGCTGAGGCAGGAAGATCTCTTGAGCCCAGGAGTTGGAGGCTACAGTGAGCCGTGATCATACCACTGCACTCCAGCCTGGGAGACAGAGCAAGATCCTGTCTCCGAACACACATACACACACACAAAGGAAGACTGCCCCCCAAACCTTTTGGGGTTTTAAAGTACAAGACTTTTGGGGTTTAAGCACTGAAGTGTTGGAAATGTTCCCCACTGAGGCGAGGAGTTGCTGATGAAGTGATGGGAAATGCAAGCGGAGCCTTGAGCCGTGGAGGTGAAGGTTGACGGAGCCTGCGTGAGCTTGCCCATCAACAAGACAGCAGGCACAGACAGGCCAGCTGTTGTGAGCTTGGCTTTAGGACTCCATTCAGTAGGCAGGAGGAGAGCTGCAGCAGAGGCGGGCTGTAGGTCCCTGAAGCACATCGCTGCCTTCACAGCTGGGCAAGCTCCCATCCAGCGCGGTAAGCAGAGCCGGGTAAGGGACCCTTGCGTTTGCTCTCGGGGCAGTTCGTCCCAGATGGAACTGGTTTCAGGACGCCTGCGCCGTTTGTTAGGGGTTTGTAGTTCCCAGTGGTTCTTTTGTTCTGCTATCTTGAAAAGCAGGTTGCTTGTCAGCTCACAATGCTGTGGGTAAGGTCTGGCGAGGTCGGTGAATGTGTTCTCATTGTTTATTCTTCTGCCTGAAGATGAGAAATAATGCAAATCAGAGTGCAGATTCCGGCTCGAGCTCTGCAGGCATACACGGATGTGCGAGGGTATGCTCGCCGGTGCTGCATGTGTGCTTGGGGATGCATGCAATCGTTGCAGCTTGGGATTCACAGTTAGCTGAAAGCACATTGGAACTGGAAGGCAGTGCTCTTAACACCGTGTTCTAGGCTGGAAGCCGTAGAGCCAGCATCTGCACTGATGGGACTGCAGCCCTTGGTATGTGGGACCCTTGCTCCGTGTGAGTTCTGCAGATGGGTTCCCTGAGGGAGCTGGCTGCAGGACGCCAGCATCGCATGAGGACTTGTCTGCCTTGTTTGCCTTTTCTTTTTCAGTAGCAGTAAGAAACAGGCATTCCCACTACTCAGGCATTGAATGCGGACATTGAGAAAAAATGGTGAGTCAGCTACATCCAAATGAAAAAAAAAGCGGCGAAATCAGGTGTGCATGTTTAGTCATGAGAAATATTCCCTGAGTGTTTTGCACATAGCCTGCTAATTGCAGTGAGATAATTTAAATAGAGAAAATGGAATCACCATGGTTCTTAGCATTTTCCAATTCTTTTATTTTCCTCTTTGGTGTGATTGTGACAGTTTAAGGGTTTTACTATACGTGCGCTTTTTCCTCCCTTTTATGTTGTGATAAAAGAAAGAGATGATTAGTTTTGGCTATATTTCTAAATGGTTGGAATGCTTTTGCTTTACTAAAGGAAGCTTTTGTGTGTGCAGAGGGTCGATGCCATTTTTACAGGGAAACTGATGCATAAGTACGTGTGCACACACAGACTCTCTCTTTGGTCTGCATTTACTGACTCACATGAGTAGGTGTCATTTTGAAATACATGTTTTTAGCAGTTGTGCTAGTTGAAAGGTAAAAAGGCAAAGGAGTTTGAAGAAAGGCTTTTGGAAATCTACCTGGTAATGCTTACAACTAAACAGCCTACTGCCTTGTAGATGGTCTTAAGATTTATAATATGAATGGAAAATAATATTTTAATGTATCATATAAAAAAACTGAAGATTTGGTACCAAGTTGATGAATGGTTGGCATATTTCTTTTCATTACAGAATAGAACCTTTGAGGTCATACTCTACAAGTATTTATTATTATTTTATTGCAGAAAAGTATTGCATGGGTGGTAGAGGCACATTTCTTTCTTTTGTCGCACATAGTAGCAAAAGCATTTTATACTTTGTCCCTTTCTGTTTCTGTCTCTGCCTCCCCCCGCGCCCCACGCCCCCCCACCACCCAAACCAACACCATACCTCTTAAGGAAAAAAATTGCAGGGGAATTCTCATCTACAGAGGCATGAACAACACACGCAGAAGTGGTTTTTTACAGAGTGCTAGGAATAACCATACGTGTTGGTGTCAAGCATATAGGCTGCAGAAGGCTCTGTTGCCCAGCCGGGGGGACTAATGACCCTGGTGAGTGCACGCTGGCTGCTGCTTTTTTTGCATGGGCTGGCTGCTCTTCCAGAGTCTGCCTGTGGATTTTGGAGGTTGAGGAAGGAAGGGAATATTTTATATGGCCTTTGGAATACATTTACTTTACACTACGTTTAATTTTTTACCTCTTATGTGCATTACATTTTTAAGAAGACCAGGGTGGGGGAGCAGTGGGAAGAAGCTGTCTTGTGTCCACCCATCTTTCTTTCCCCTGTCCTCGGGCACTGATTTCCAGCTGGCTTTTCCAAGAGCAAGTAAGATAGTTGGGTCATTTCTGGAAGGCTTGTAGACATCCCTGGATGTCTGAAGAGGTCCTAGAGTTATTTACTTGTTTACCTTTAAGACATATTTGCAGACTCCTTATTTAAAATTCCTGAAAGTTCACAGTGCCTCTTCACATGTATACCTTGGGTCCTACTATGCGGGTACCGTCTTGATTTTATAATGAAGCAAACTGGGGGTGGGGTGACCGGATTCTCACAGCCAGTTAGTGAAGAGCCCTTGTGGGGCAGCATGGCTGATTTTCAGTCTGGTGGGCTCCTGCGGACTAACGGGCCAAGGTCCTCCAGGTAAGGCTGAATGTAGAACTGGCCCCAGAATTCCCAGTTATTCTCTTTGTAACTTTCACATTCCTTATCTAGTGTGCTGCCAGTGCAGTGAGAAGGAATTTCAGTTTGGACTTCTGGGGGTGAAGTACAGAAACCCGTCAACCAGGCGGAGACAGCATGTGTGCTCCTCAGCCTGCATTGTTGTGGCTTGCGAAGCCACCTAACCATTCTGACCTTCCATTTCTTCGTCAATAAAATAAGGGGCACAGATTAAATTATTTCTTTTTTAAAAATTGTTTATTTTTTATTTTTACCATTACCTTGATCTTGAAGATTAAATTATTTCCAAGGTACCTTCCAGCTGTCATCATTTTTGGTTCTTAGGGAGAGAAGCGAGGGACTCAAATTTCCCTTCAGTCATATTTCCAGCTCTGTGGGGTGATTTGTGGCTGCACTGTTTTGCTCATTTGCCATCATTGTTTCCAGGAACAAAAGCATATGAATATATATGAGATACATGCACAGGTGTAATAGCTTTGATATCCATTTACAAATAAAATCAGCTCTGTCAGCAAACTCCATTTTCTGCCAACAGGGCTTTGTTGACGGAAATGCCCTTGACAGCTAAACCTACTTCGGTCTTCTTGTGGTAATGCCTCATAAAGCCACTCACTGACAAGGTGCTCTTGGGTATAACTTGCATGAAATTTGTTATAAAATTATTCTGTTAAAAAAAATCTGGCCGTTGGACCCTTAAATGTACTTGGAGGCCATTAAGGGTGGAAAAAAAAAAAAAAACCCTAGAAATTCTAGGGAAATTTTCAACGTTTATAGACGTGTGTGTGTGTGTACACATATGTACATACCCATACACATATATGTACTACACACGTTTTCTATAGTAATTATGCATATAAAGTTACGTCATGTACAACAAATATCTGAAGCCTATTGGATAAACAGTCCATTTCTGATTCTAATTCAGCTGAGTTAGATGATAGGCAGGCAATAATCTGAGATGGGAGGTTTCCGCAATTTGGGGTCACATGCAATTGCGATAAAAGGAAGGTTGAGATTTTCTCTTTAATTTATGAAGCTGATATGCTATTCTAACTAGTTTTTATTATATCTTACCACAGGGCCACCCAGAATTCAAAATTACTCCTGATTTTGTAAGCTTCACATATGTTTTTGAGAATGAGGTTTTATGCTAATCTGAGATTATAGCTTTCAAGGCTGTGATACATAGTTTTTATTAACATTTCCTATTTTAAAAATCAATTTTGCTAATTAAAACCTTTTTATTAAGAATATGTAGAAGTTCTGGGAAGCAGAGTGAAGATATTACAAATCACCCTCAATCCTATCACCCAGAGTCTCCACTGTGGAACATGGAAGTGTATCTGCTTTGAAGTCCTTGCAAATATATGTTTTTACACATGCAATTATATTACACATACTGTATGTAAGCTGCCTTTTTCTGTAACTTGTATGTGTATAGTGCATGACATTCTAAAATCTAACAACCCTGTAGCCATACTGTGGACATTTAGGGCTGCTGTTGGTGTTTGACAGTTGTAAATAATACTGCAGCAGATATCTGCGGTGAAATGCTTGTGCTCTTCTGTGTTGATTTCCTTGGGATACAATTCTAGACATGGAGTTGCTAGGCAGGCATTAGAAAATATCACCATGTTGCCCTCCAAAAAGTGTGTGCTTACTATTTACACTCTAGGCACCGATCGTCCAGGGCAGTCCTACTTCTCCCAAAACTTTGTCAATATTAGACATATTTAAAATTCTGTGGTTTGATAGGCAAAAAAGTTATTTCATTTTTAACTTGCATTTCTTCAGGGACTAGCAAAGTCAGACTTTTCTGGTGTACTGAGTGGCCATTTGTGGTTTTTTTTGGTACATTACTCTTCAGGGCATGTTCATTTTCCTACTGAAGATGAGCCCTTTCTTTATTATTGTCGTTTAGGTTGCAGATATATCCCTGCCGTGTGCTGTGTGCCTTCCAGATGTTAGTGGGTGGTTAGAGTTCGACTTTTTGGACACACAAGTGTGTTGAATTTTAGTGTTGTCACCCTTGCACCTGGAGCCTCTGTGTGGCCAGTTCTGCCTTTTGGTGGCTACTGGCTTCTGGTAGTTGTGCATTGCCATTACTGGTCTCTTGTTACCATATGTGCTGCAGAAGGTGTAACCACCAGGAGCTCTGTCAGCATGAATTCCCTAGGAGGTGTAGACATCCATCTGGGAAGGCTGGTAGGAAAATTGTCTCTGTGGAAAAATTAAGAAATGGCCGGCTTTCCGACAACGCTAACTCATCATAGTTCACTTCTTTTGCTCTGGTTGACGGGAAACTCGTGGTCCTATTGGAAGCACAACCGTAGGACCTCTGTACGTTCTAGGGTCCGGTCTGCCCTTTGCATAAGGGTGCTTGCCCCTGCTTGTGCCTTTCTGCTTTTTGTTTACATTTGCTCTCACTGTGATGTTTTTATGTTCCTTTTGATACTCAAGTTGTGTGTTTGTTTTCCTGCGTGAGACACTTCTAAACATTTCATCATTTAAGGTATACATGGATCAAAGTAAATAGGGACCACATAAACATATGTAGAAACACGTTCGGAACACCAAAGAGCTTCTCAGTCACCAGTTAATATTGTGGTTCTTTTCTGTTGTTGTTGTTGTTGTTTTTGAGATGGAGTCTCGCTCTGTCACCCAGGCTGGAGTGCAGTGGCGCAATCTCAGCTCACTATAACCTCCACCTCCCAGGTTCAACCAGTTCTTCTGCCTCAGCCTCCCGAGTAGCTGGGATTACAGGCATGCGCCACCAAGCCCAGCTAATGTTTTTTTGTATTTTTAGTAGAGACAGGGTTTCACCATATTGGCCAGGCTGGTCTCGAACTCCTGACCTTGTGATCCGCCCGCCTCGGCCCCCCAAAGTTCCGGGGTTATAGGCATGAGCCACCACGCCCGGCCAATATTGTTATTACAGTCATTGTTTTATAGAAAAACTTAGTGACCTCATATTGTTCTTACCGGGCAGGTGAGCCTACCAGAATCTGTTTCTGTAGTAATTGTGGAAATGTGACGTTACAGTGGAAGAGGAGAGTTGGGACATGGCTCTGGAGTGGAGCTGGGGCTGTCCACCTCTCACTTAGGATGGAATCCTCTCCTAGGCCCTTCAGCTCCAGCACACTGGAAGTCTAAGGGATTTTGTTTGTCTGTTTGTTTGCCCCTATGTTTTAATCACCGCTAGGATCAGAAGAACTGCAGTCTCTGTGGACAGGTCTTCAGGTGACATCAGTATGTTATCTCCCTGGTTAACAATTAGCATTCCCGAGGTCGGGTGCTGTGCTGCATGCAAAGTTGAAGCAGGCACAGACAGAACCTTCCTTGAAGGAGTTTGTCCTGTATTAATAGTGAAGATAATATATAAATTGTTCAACAGATGACCATAGACTGGGAGGCTTAAACAACAGACATTTATTGCTCACGGTTCTTCTGGTGGCTGGTAGTCCAATGTCAAGGTGCTGGCCTGTGGATTCCTGGTTCATAGATGGCACTTTCTACCTGTGTCCTCACATGAGGGAGAGCAGAGAGAGGAAGCAAGCTCTCTCGCCTATCTTTTCTTTTTTTGAGACAGGTTCTGTCACTCCAGGCTGGAGTGCAGTGGTGCAATCACAGCTCACCGCACCCTCAAACTCCCAAACTCCTAGGCCCAAGCAATCTTCCCACCTCAGCGTCCTGAGTAGCTGGGACTTTAAGCATGTACCACCATGCCTGGCTAATTTTGTTTGTTTTTGTAGAGATGGAGTCTCATTATGTTGGCCAGGAGGGTCTCAAGCTCCCGGCCTCAAGCAGTCCTCCCACTTTGGCCTCCCAAAGTGCTGGGATTACAGGCATGAGCCACAATGCCATCCTTGAGGACTTCTTATGAGGGTACTAATCCATTCATGAGGGCTTCACCCTCCTGACTGCATCACCTTCCAAAGGCTCCACCTGTTAATCCCATCCCATTGGAGTTAGGATTTCAACTTACGGATTTGGGAGACAGGGCACAGGCATTCAGACCACAACATAAATGTGAATGGCTGCGGAGCATGGGAGTCAGAAGGCCCGAGCACATCAGGTTGCCTCTTTGCTTCCTGCTCCTTTCCTCTCTCTTCCCCCCTCCCTTCCTTTGTCTCTTCATTCCTTCTTTCCTGTTGACTCAGTGAGCTTTTGCTGCAACCTGCTTTGTGCCAGGCGTTGTGTTGGACCCGGAATACAGAGGTAGATGAGGCAGGAGTGAGCACAGTCATTTGAGCCAGGAGGAGAGATACTAAATGAAAATACCACAGAATGGTGAAGTACTGTCTAGGAATCAACAGGTAGAGATTCAGTACTGTGCAAGTTCAGAGAAGAAAGACATATCTGTGTCAACGGGTCCAGGAAATGTTTCATGGAGGAGGTTGCTTTTTTTTTTTTTTTGAAACGGAGTCTCGCTCTGTTGCCAGTCTGGAGTGCGGTGGCGCGATATTGGCTCACTGTAGCCTCCGCCTCCCCGGTTCAAGTGATTCTCCTGTCTTAGCCTCCCGAGTAGCTGGAACTACAGGCGCCCGCCACCATGCCCAGCTAATTTTTCTATTTTTAGTAGAGACAGGGTTTCACTATGTTGGGCAGGATGGTCTTGATCTCCTGACCTCGTGATCTGTCCCCCCTCGGCCTCCCGAAGTGCTGGGATTACAGGCATGAGCCACCATGCCCGGCCCCGCATTTCACTGGATCTTCAGAACAGGAATGGCTTCCTTGGGGAGGGTCCCAAAGAGTGCGAATCAAAACAGAGATTTGGGAACCACCAGGCATGCATAGGTAGGGCAGGGCATCTCAACTCACTGCAGCTCATCAGACAGACATCTCAACTCACTACAGCTCATCAGACAGACATCTCAACTCACTACAGCTCATCAGACATCTCAACTCACTACAGCTCATCAGACAGACATCTCAAATCACTACAGCTCATCAGACAGACAAATCACTACAACTCGTCAGACAACTCACTACAACTCATCAAACAGACATCTCAACTCACTACAACTCATCAGACAGACATCTCAGATCACTACAGCTCGTCGGACAGACATCTCAACTCATTACAACTCATCAGACAGACATCTCAGATCACTACAGCTCATCAGACAGACAAATCACTACAACTCGTCAGACAACTCACTACACTCATCAGACAGACATCTCAGATCACTACAGCTCATCAGACAGACATCTCAGATCACTACAGCTCGTCAGACAGACATCTCAAATCACTACAGCTCATCAGACAGTATATCTCAACTCACCACAATTCATCAGACAGACATCTTAGCTCACTACAACTCATCAGACAGTACCTCTCAAGTCATTGAGTTTTATGGTCTGTGACTGATACCCCGATAGAGTTGTGGAGGTGAAAAGAGTACAGGTGAAAGTGTTCGGTAATATGAACACCTCCTAGATCCATCCTAGATGTCTAGAAATTCACACACACAATTCACACACACATTTGTGGCTCAGAAGAGCATGTAGGTGTAGGGAACAAGGCGTAAGGTGAACCCAAATTCATACATTGCTTGTTACCTCTGCCCAGACCTTAGTAGCTTTAAGCTTTTGTCAATAATAGATCATACCTTATAAATATTACACAACCCAGATGCTTCTAAAACTATTATTGAGGTAACTGAAAATGTCTGCCACAGTAAGATAGTATTTATCACAGAGATTCAGATATGATTTTTTTTCTCTTTTAATCTAAAGAAATATAGTAATGAAAAAAAAAAAGTCAGCTAATATGCTATAAGCAATTGTTGGGAATCTTGGCATGAAATTCAGGGTACCGATTATATCCATATCCAATTTTTAGAAGTGGATACTCTGATGTGTTTATGAGTTTTATTTCTGGTCTGCTTCCTACTCCTCAAAATTCCCTGTGTATACATTGAAAACAAAAAGCCAGCCACAGATCACTTGATCATTACAGCATAAAGAGTAGAATAATTGTGTTAGTTACCTTGCTGCATAACAAATCATCCACCAATTTGGTGGCTTCAGCACCACTAAACATTTATTATCTCATACACTTTCTGAGGGTTAGGGAGGAGGTTAACTGGGTTATTGTGGCTCAGCATCTCCTGAGATTGCAGTCAACACGTGGGCCGGGACAGCCGTCTTCCAAAGGCTTGCTTGGAGCTAGAGGATCCGCTTCCAAGAGGGCACCCATATGTCTGTTGGCAGGAGGCCTCAGTTCCTCCCCACATGGATCTCCCTATAGGGCTGTTTGAGTGTCCTCACAACATGGTAGTTGGCTTCCCCACTGTGAGTTATCCTCAGGAGAGAGGAAGGAGGAAGTTGCAATGCCTGTGTGGTCTGGTCTCAGAAGTCACACACTTCTGCCGTACATTTTTAAACCAATTTATTGAGGTATGATTGACATACAAAAGGCTGTACATATTTAATGTATACAACTTGATGAATTTGGAGATAAGTATCTATATGCCTGTGAAATCATTACCACAATCAGTGCCTTAAATGGATCCATCACCTCTAAAAGTTTTCTCCCACCCTGTCAACCCTCTTTTTTGTTGTTGTCATTGATAAGATCTACCCTCTTATCAAATTTGTAAATGTACAATACATAATGATTAACTACAGATGCTATGCTGTGCTGTGCAGTAGGTCTCTGGGACTGATTCATCTCGTGTAATCGAAACTTTGTGCCCTCTCACCAATCTCCCTGTTTCCCCTTCCCCCATCCCCTGACAACCACCATTCATTCTATTTGAATGTTTAAAATTCTTCACGTATGTGGGACCGTGTGGCACTTGTCTTTCTGTGCCTGGCTTGTCCCACTTAGCGTAATGTCCTGTAGCTCATCCATGTTGTCACAAATGGCAAGATTTCCCTCCTTTTTAAGTATTTTCTATTCCTCTATATGCACACATCACATTTTCTTTATTCACTCATCTGTCAATGTCTGCTTAGGTGGCTTCCATGCCTTGGCATTCACAGTATACATAGTTCACACAAGTGAACTATTCACAATAGTTCATGTTGTAGTGAACATGTGAGTTCTGCCATATTTTGCTTGTTCAAAAGGAATCAGAGTCCGGCCTACTTCTAACAAGCTCCATTTGTTTGAAGGAAGGAGTTTCAAAGGAATTGTTGGGACTTCTTTGTTTGTTTTTTAGAAATGAGGTCTCTCTCTGTTGTCCAGGCTGGCATGCAGTGACACAGTCATGACTCAGTGCTTTGTTGAACTCCTGGATTCAAGTGATCCTCCCGCCTCAGCTTTCCGAGTAGCTGGGACTATAGGTGCATGCCACCATACTTGGCTAATTTTTTAAAAAACTTTTCTTTCGGTACCAGATCTTGCTATGTTGCCCAGGCTGGTCTCGAACTCCTGGCCTCAACTGATCCTCCTGCCTAGGCATCCCAAGTTGCTGGGACTCTAGGCATGAGCCACTGTGCCTGGCTGGTTTTGATAACTTTATACACCTCATAGTCAAAACAGTAAGTTCCAGAAAGCTCCTTTGTACTCTTCCCAATGAAACCCTGCCCCACAACCATCCCTCCCTGATGTGTGACCCTAGTGAGTGTTGCCTTTTCTTGGGCTTCATGTAAACCGGACCCTGCTTGTGCATTCTTTGGCAGCTGACCCTTCATTCAGGGTCATGCCCCTGGGACCCATTCTCATTGCTGTGTCTCGGTAGTTTTTCTAAATTACTGGCTAGTGTTCCCTTCTGTGAATACAGCACCACTGGTTGATCCACTCACCAGTAGGTGGGCAGTGTTTGGCCAGCATGAATGAGGGCTTGTGTTGTTTCTCTTGGATGAGAGTTGTTTCTCTGAGAGTGGCGGACTGGCTGGGTCGCAGGGCAGGTGTGTGAGAGTCTGCTTCCTCACACAGTTTCACTAGGACTCAGAGGCCATGATCTTTTCTCTCCTGTGAAGGGCTTGAGACTTTCCGGAGTTGAGTTCATGTAGGTGTCCTCAGCTGTTAATGAGGGACGTGTGTGTGTTCCAATAACACTTCGTTTACAAAACCAGGAGGCAGTGGAGAGTTGGGCCTTCATTTCTAGTTTGCAAACTCCAGGTCTAGAAGGTAAGACAAATACTAATTTTTAAAACCCACATGTCTTTAATTGCTCATTTTGAAAGCACTGTGAAGATAACACTAAGGGAGAGGGGATGGGGAGACTTTTTACATGTGTGTGGGGAGTCTGATGAATTTGTAAAACCTATGATTTTATAACTTTTCTGGCCTCTTTTTAGTTGCTACTGGAAGCAGTGGTACATATGTGAACCAGAGTGGACCTCCACAAGCTGTCTTTTGAAGTTGTTACAGTTAGCAGAGATGAACTGGCCCAGGGTTCAAGAAGCCTTTCTGGCTGGAGGAACATGGATCAGTCCCTCCAGGCCTGGAAGAGGGTGGGGGTGGGGGGGTGCACTCAATCTTACCATTTTCACAGATGAGAGTAATTTCATTTGAGAGGGGTATGCCAAGCCAGCGATGAAAACTTCAGGAATAGCTTTGAATATCTAAAGGAAGTGGATAGGAAAGTGGGAGGTTGGGAGTTCTGGAGGGAGAGTTCCTGTAAAGCAGAGATTCCCAGGGCTGGCTCAACATCCACATTGCTTGGAGGGCTTTCCCTGAAACACAGGTTTGCAGGCATGCCAGCCCTTGCTGTTTCCCACCTCTGCCCAGGCCTGGCCCTCTCATCAAGGCAGGAGGGCCCAGCTCCCAGGGCTGACTTTCTGGAACCAAGAATGAGGCTCTCCAGGCACAGAGACAATAGAAGCCTGGAACAGATCCTCAAAATGTGTGTGCTGAAGACATACTCAGGGTCCGATACTTGAGGGGCCATCCCACATTATAATCTCCAAATCTAGGCAGGTTCTGTTATTGGGCATTAACCCCTCGAGAAATCAGTGCCTGTAACTATGATTTGGATCATCTGTGCTTTGGATTTCTCTTTTCATCTCTGTCTCCTCCCCTTCCTAACCACAAGTGATTTATCAGCCTCTCTAATTCAACTTTGTTACTCTTTGCCATCCAAGTCCCTGCAAGCACAAATAAAACCCAAAGGAAGCGGCAGACCTTTTTATCCATCTGTGAAGACACTAAAGAAACACTAATTCATCTGACTTTCTAGAGTAATTGCTTTCCCCACACGGCACTAGAATCCTGGCATACAGGGAGCAGCTTCAGCAGAGATGTGGCAGTAGAGAAATGACTGACTTAAGGATGGTTCGGGGCTGTTGTCCTCCCTGAAGGTGGTTCCACAGGACACAAAAGTTGTAGCAGAGCCTGTGAGAACAACTGTGTCCTTTGTCATCACTAGCTCTATCTGTTCATTGGGCAAATGTTGTTTTTATGACTGAAAGCTGGGCTTGCAAAGGACAACCAAACAGCCTCTAGCTTGCTGGTGCTCACAGTCTGGGAAGTCCTACGGTAAATTAGTATTTCTTTTTTGTGTTTTAGAGACAGAAATCTCACTCTGTTACCCAGGCTGGGGTGCAGTGGCATGATCATAGCTCACTGCAGCCTCCAACTCCTGGGCTCAAGCAATCCTCCTGCTTCAGCCTCCTGAGTAGCTGGGACTAAAGGTGCACACTAGCATGCCTGGATGGTTTTTCAATTTTTTGTAGAGACAGGGTCTTGCTATGTTGCCCAGGCTGGTCTCAAACTCCTTGCCTCAGGCAATCCTGCTGCCTTGGCCTCCCTAAGTGTTGGGATTGCAGGCACGAGGCACCACACCCAGGCTTTTTTCATCTGTTTTTAGAGACAGGGTCTCCGTCTGTCACCGTGGCTGGAGTGCAGTGGTGTGATCATGGTTCACTGCAACCTTGAACTCCCAGGGTCAAGCGATTCTCTCACCTCAGCCTCCTGAGTAGTTGGGACTGCAGGCATGCATCACCATACCTGGCTTTTGTTTGTTTGTTTGTTTGTTTGTTTGTTTGTTTGTTTGTACAGACTGGGTCTTGCTATGTTGTTCAGAGTGGTCTTGAATTCCTCCCACTTTGGCCTCCCAAAGCACTGGGATTATAGGTGTGAGCCATTGCGCTCAGCCTGGTAAACTGGTATGGCTAAGGAAAGAGTTTTTGGTGCCATTGTTCCCAGGTATTCACACTGTTTAAAATGTTTCTAATACATCTCTGCATTGATTGGTTGGTCACTTGGTTGGTTTCTTGCCTCTGTTGGGCTCCATCGCCTTCCCCACTGTCTCCTTTTTCTACCTCATCCGGCCTTTATGGGGTGCTGTGTTGACAAAAGAGCTTTCCACCTGCGCCTCCCCAAGGGTGTGTGTCTGTAAGAGCTGCCCAGGGCCTGGGAAGGACAGTGGAGACACCAGGAACTCGTTCAGGAAACTTGTGCTCAGAATGGCACGGGTGTGCCGGCTCTCAGCTGCCTGACCCGCATTCTGAGGCCTGGTGGCGCCGTTGTTCTTCAGTGTGCGAACACCTGCTTGGCAGCGTCTGATACACCTCACCAGGCTGAAGGGCAGACCAGCTACCTGTGATTCCTGATAAAAATTCTATGCTTTACAGAATCCCTTCTATTTATGCCCACAACCAATGGAGGAGTGCTTTCTAAATGATAACCTCAAACTGTCAGTGTTGAGCTTGAGTTGGTGTTTGAGTTACTGAGCGTTCCGCGTTCCACGTTCCATGCTCGTGGAAACCTGGCTCTGTTTGGAAGCAGCAATGCTGGGCCCTACCCCAGTTGTCCCATGAGATAATTGTGCTCTGTGCACACAGCTCCGGTCCCAGATCCTGGCTTTGTAGCATACCTTTTCAAGGAGAACTCTTGGGCCACCACAGTTACTGCCCTATCCATCGCTATTCTTGACGATATGCTTGTGTGTAATATGTTTGTATATGGCATAAGTTAGCCTTTTGCAGAATATGTAAATGAAAGGAGGAAACACCTCAATGTCATTATCCACGGGAAGTGTGTTCACTCTGTCTCTTCATTGTAAAAATGAGGCAGTGCCATTGCCCAGAGCTCTCTTGGCACCTTTTATACCCCTCGCCGGCTGGCTTGGTGGCTGCAGGGGTGCCCTTCCCATCTCATTGGTTGGGTGTGTTGCATGGTGTTATGCTTTGGGAAGAAGGTTGTATGGTGCTGGTGTCACGGAGGCCTGTGTCAAGGTCTGCCCCATCACAGACTGATGCTTTGGTCTTAGGTGCTCAGCAGGTGCCTCGCTCGTAGGAAGCCTACGCAACTCCCTCTCCCACACCAGGGCCTTTATCTGCTGCTAGCTCACCGCCATCCTATGCGATGTGGCCTGTGATCACCTGGAACAGGAGAGGCAGCTTCCTGGGGTGTAGTTGCCTGCCCGACGTCACATAGCTGGCACGTGATGGATCCCAATCGGATGTGTATGCCCGGGGAAACCTCAAGTCACAGGCAGCTACCACAGCTCGAGCATCTCTAATCAGAAGGTCTGAAATCCTAAATGCTCCAAAGTTCAAAAGTTTTTGAGCACCAACATGATGCCACAAATGAAAAATTCCACAGCTGATCTCGTGGGACGGGTTGCAGTAAGAAAGCAGGTAGAGACCGGGCAAGCTGCTGCTGTTTGCCGTTGCTGGCGCCTGACAGCTGAGGCGGGTGTTCCGGTGCCATTGCTGTGCTGCTTACTTACCCTGGACACATTCCTCTCTCACTATATTGATGGCATGTCGTGCTTTTCACTGTTGAGTGCTTATATATCAGTAAGTGTAGGAAAATTACGGCTTGTTGGCAGCGTTTAAATTCAGAGTCCGGAATGACGGAGATGCCAGACAACCACAGATTGTGCACATGGGTGGCCGAGAGACTGACACTTTTGCTTTATGATGGTTCGGTGGATACAAACTTTGTTTCATGCACAAAATTATTAAGCATATTGTATAAAGTTACCTTCACGCTATATGTACATATAAAGTGTATATGAAACAAAATGAATTTCAGGTTTAGACTTGAGTCCCACCCCCGAGATGTCTCATTATGTATGTGTAAGTATTCCAAAATCCAAAAACGTTGGAAATCCAAAACACTTCCGGTCCCAAGCATTTCGGAAGAGAGATGTTTAACCTGTACTTTAGAAAGCACTCAGACACTGGAGTTCATTGAGGGCAGCATTTCAGCAGCACCTGTGTTGTGTGTCTGCAAATCAGAATGCATCCCTATCCCATCATTGACACCAAAAGTAGTTATGATGCCTGTGGCAGTGACTCATACCTATACTCCCAGCGCTTTGGGAGGCCAAGGCAAAAGGATCACTTGAGCCCAGGAGTTTGAGGCCAGCGTAGGCAACATGGTGAACCCCATCTCTACAAAATAATTTAAAAACTAGCCAGGCCATAGTGGCATACACCTGTGGTCCCAGCTACTCAAGAGACTAAGGCAGGAGGGTCACTTGAGCCTGGGAGGTCAAGGCTACAGTGACCCATGATCACGCCACTGCACTCCAGCCTGGGCAATAGAGCAAGACCCTATCTCTGTCTCAAAAAAAAAAAAAAAAATAGGTGAGGAGGACCCTGCGGTGTGTGTTCCTTAAGTCATCTGCAAGATTCGGAAATTTTCCCGTCCTCCTTGCTAAAGATAATTGTTAACCCTATTCAGAAAACAGTGGTGAATTATTGATTACAGAGCCGTTCAAAACTGTTTAGTTGTGTTGGGAACATTCATACACAAGGTCCTTTTATGGAGAACTTAACCATGGTGTCTTGAAAAAAATGCGGCTTCTCCCCTTTTACAATTCTGCACAAAAAGCGAAAGTGATTGAAAGCAACAAGTGCATTTACATTGTGTTCAAGTGAAGGCATAACAATGCATGTAATAAATATTTGCCTGCCAGGCCCTGAAGGAAATAGCCCAGCTCCCTGCCCTCTGTAGAGATGCTTTCAGCCCAGGGAGGAGCGTGGAGGCAGGTGAGCAATGGGATGATTTGAGAGAGTCCCCTTGCTGGGGCGTGACCTGGAGGTGGGGTGATGTCAGGGCAGGACTGGGAGAACTGAGGGCTATGTGAGAAGGAACCAGCCATCCTGAGGGCTGTGTGGAGGCAGGAGCAGCACAAGGAGACTCAGAAAAATGGGCCCAGTGTCTTCAGGGAGCTTATCACGGACAGATGGAACGTGGAGATAAAACTGCCACCTCTCATAGGTGGAAGGAAACCTTGCATTCAGACACGGGGCTGGCTGTCTCAGTGGAAGCAAAAATGGAGTAATGCCAACAGCATCTCTAGAGTGTTTGTTTTTTTCCTAACAGTGGTTTCAGTCCTGTCATAGCACGTTGGGTGACTGAGTACATTGATGGTGGCCCTTCCTGCAGGTTTGTGCCCTTCAGATTAGTTCTGTTTGGCTTTGAGGTGCTGTTTTAGAGCCTCGTGCTCCATCTCCTTCAGTGGCGGCCAACCCAGGGAGAATGGCAGGGCCACGGGCTCCATGTTGCAGATCTCTGAAGCCTCTGCTGCTTGGAGCCTGCTGGCCCTCTCCCCTCTGGGAACTGGGCAAGCAGCTGTCTCCTTGGGAACGTGGCATTAGCATGTTTTGCATGAGAATGAACACCAACCAAGGCTGAATATCAATTGGATCCTAGAGTGCAGCTGCCTTTGAAATGTTCCTTTGTGTGGCCCAACTTCCTGCTGCAGTGGATTCCTGGAGCTTGTGCGAAGACACCAAGTCCTTAAGTCATCTTAGTGCCTTGCTTGCTCTATCGCTGGATCTTGCTGTCACCATTTATTTTATCCTTAGAAGTATGGCAAAGAGAAATACATACATATATACAGAGACAAATGTCTACACACAGACACAACAGAGACACACGTACCTACACATGCATACAACATATACAACCTGGCACACACCCACAACATACATCTCCACACAGACACAGCACAGGCACACGTACCCACACATACATACAACACACAACACAGACACACACAACATACATGGACACAGAGACATGCATCTACACACATATACAACCCAGATGTACACATACAACATACATCTACACACAGACATGTACATTCAGACACAACCCAGACTCATACATCTACACGTGCAAACAACCAGACATACACATACAACATACATCTACACAGAGATATACATCTACACACATACACAGCCCAGGCACACACACAGTGTACGTACAGACAGACATTTATACACATACAACATGCATCTACACACATACAACATAGACACAGACAACATCCACACATAGATCTGTGTACATACCCACCAGATGCATACAACATATAGACATGCATAAACACATAGGCATGCATCTGTGCACAAGCACAACATAGACCAGTCACACAACCTACAGAGCTGCCGCTTGGAACCAATTAGAAACAAAAGTTGGAATATGACCCCAGCAGAGGCCCAAATCCCCATTTTTGGTCCTTTTCTTCGTTTGTGTTGGTGACCCTGATTTCCCAGATTCTTATCATCTATGACAATAAAAACCAATTAGTGATTTTATAGTTTGACTTTACAAGGTGGGGGTGGGGGGTGAACTTGGTCCAGACATTGCTGTGCTACTGCAGGTCTGAATGAAGTGCAGTGTTGGGATGGAGCGCCCTGTGCCTCTCTTCTGGCGTGGGAAGTGACAGTGCAGCACACGCCACTCCCCTGAGAACAGAGCACCCAGCTCCTGTAGTTTGGCCCTCTAGGAAGATGGGAAGGAGCCTGTGGGCAGTTTCTGATTAGGAGAGAAGCCAGGAGCCAGCCTGCCATCCAGTTTCTCAGTGGGTCTCTTGCTCCATGTCATTGTTCACTTCTCACGGGGGCTTTGCTCCCTGCAGGTGAGTTCTCTTTCGTTTATGGGTGGATCTCGGAGCACTTCTGCAGAAGGCACTTTGCAAATAGAGTTCCTTTTTAATCAGTGGGTGACCAAAGGCACTTGGATTACTTGGATTTTAGCAATAAATTGTAGTACATTTAATTATCTGTTTCTGGCTGGGAGCGGTGGCTCACACCTGTAATCCCAGCACTTTGGGAAGCTGAGGCAGGTGGATCACGAGGTCAGGAGATTGAGACCATCCTGGCTAACACAGTGAAACCTGTACTAAAAATACAAAAAAATTAGCTGGGCGTGGTGGCGGGCACCTGTAGTGCCAGCTACTCGGGAGGCTGAGGCAGGAGAATGATGTGAACCCGGGAGGCAGAGCTTGCAGTGAGCCAAGATCACACCACTGCACTCCAGCCTGGGTGACACAGCGAGACTCCGTCTCAAAAAAAAAAAAAAAAGATATCTGTTTGATCTGTTTCTATGATGTGGTGATGTGATAGGGTTTGGCTGTGTCCCCACCCAAATCTCATCTTGAATTGTATTTCTGAGAATTCCCACGTGTTGTGGGAGGGACCCGGGGGAAGTAATTGAATCATGGTGGTTGGTCGGGCTGGTCTTTCCCCTGCTATTCTCATGATAGCGAATAAGTCTCACAAGACCTGATGGGTTTTTCAGCGGTTTCCGCTTTTGCTTCCTCCGTTTTCTCTCGCCACTGCCATGTAAGAAGTGCCTTTCACCTCCCGCCTTGATTCTGAGGCCTCCCCAGCCATGTGGAACTCTAAGTCCAATTAAACCTCACTTTGTTCCCAGTTTCGGGTATATCTTTATCAGCAGCGTGAAAACGAACGAATACATGGCACTTTTAAAGAACAGGTACCGGTACTTTCAAGTGGGTCTATGGGTGCTATATTTCAGGAGTTTTTAAAGGGAAAAAAAGTTCAAGTGTACCTCAACTCTTTGGAATGAAATGAATTATTGAATGCTGAAATATTGAGGCTGGGCACAGTGACTCACACCTGTAATCCCAGTACTTGGGAGGCCCGGAGGCCAAGGCAGATGGATCCGTGAGTCCAAGAGTTTGAGGCCAGCCTGGGCAACATGGTGAAACCCCATCTCTACAAAAATACAAAAATTAGCTGGGTGTTGCGGTGGGAGGATCACCTGCCAAGGCGGTGGAGGCTGCAGCGAGCCCAGATAGTGCATTCCAGCCTGGACAACAGAGTAAGACCCTGTCTTACACACACACACACACACACACACACACACACACAAAGGAGGAAGGAAGGGAAATGGAATATTGAATACTAAACCATTGAATATTGAAATGCAATGTGGGGGAGACATCTGACCTGTGAGAGCACTTCTCAGAATGCAGGTCAATTTGGCAGTATTTTAATGCCATTCTGTGTTTTGTAACCAGACAGATGTATTGTTCTGTAACCCATGCATAGCTGTGTTCAAATTTTGTTTTGTTTTGTTTTGTTTTGAGATGGAGTCTTGCTTTGTCACCCAGGCTGGAGTGCAGTGGTATGATCTCAGCTCACTGCAACCTCCACCTCCCAGGTTCAAGCAATTCTCATGCCTCAGCCTCCCGAGTAGCTGGGATTACAGGTACACGCCACCATGCCTGGCTAATTTTGTATTTTTAGTAGAGGCAGGGCTTCACCATGTTGGCCAGGCTGGTCTCGAACTCCTGACCTCAAGTGATCTGCCCGCCTCGGCCTCCCAAAGTGCTGGGATTACAGATGTGAGCCACTGCGCCCAGCCGTTCAAGTTATTTTGATAACACTTCAAGCTAGGAGTTTCTGTTAGTGTCTGCCTGGTGCACATGAGAAATCCGACTTTCTTGAGTGGGGTTGCTGTTGTCTGAAGCTCTGAGGTTGAGCTATTTGGTTACAGCTTGTTTTCTAAGCCTGTGCTGTGTCTTCAGCCTCCTCTAAGCTGGGAGCAGACCTACCCTCCCAACACTTTGGGACCAGACCTCTCAATACTTTGGGAGGCCGAGGCAGGTGGATCGCTTGAGGACAGGAGCTCAAGACCAGCCTGGTTGGCCGGGCGCAGTGGCTCAAGCCTGTAATCCCAGCACTTTGGGAGGCCGAGACGGGCGGATCACGAGGTCAGGAGATCGAGACCATCCTGGCTAACACGGTGAAACCCCGTCTCTATTAAGAAATACAAAAAACTAGCCGGGCGAGGTGGCGGGCGCCTGTAGTCCCAGCTACTCGGGAGGCTGAGGCAGGAGAATGGCGTGAACCCGGGAGGCGGAGCTTGCAGTGAGCTGAGATCCGGCCACTGCACTCCAGCCTGGGTGACAGAGCGAGACTCCGTCTCAAAAAAAAAAAAAAAAAAAAAAAAGACCAGCCTGGCCAACATGGCGAAACCCCATCTCTACTAAAAATACAAAAATTAGCCGGGCATGGTGGTGCATGCCTGTGGTTCCAGCTACTCGGGAGACAGGCAAGAGGATCACTTGAACCCAGGAATTTGAGACTACCCCGGGCAACACAGACCCCATCTCTACAAAAATTTTAAAAGTTAACCAAGCATGGTGATGGGCACCTATAGTCTTAGCTACTTGTAAAGCTGAAGTGGTAGGATTGCTTGAGTCCAGGAGTTCAAGGCTGCAGCATGCTATGATCACGCTACTGTACTCCAGCCTGGGCAACAGAGCGAGACCCCAACTCTTATTTGTTGGTCTTAATTTTCATAATGCAGTACTGATTTTCAAGGTTTTATTAAATAAGTGATTTGCAGCTCATCTTAGAAAGGTTTACCCCTTTGTATATGGCAATTTTCCATAAGCCACATAAAAATACTGTGACTTGAAGTAAATATTTCTGAATCTAGCCCTATGTGAGCATTTCCACAAACATTCATGTTGTTTCTGAAATTTTTGTTCATTTGTTCCTGCAAAAACAAATGCAATTTGTGTGTGCATGTGTGTCTGTGTGTGATGTGTGCACCTGTGTCTTGAATGCTTCATGTTCCCTTGTGGGACATGCCAGTCGACAGCCTCATGTTGTCCGAGGTGTGTCACGACTCCCCACCTTGCATGAGGAGTTGCGGTGGCGACGGGTGTGGGAAAGTGCATGTGGATTTAACTGCTGAAAGTGGCTTCAGGGGATTGTGAAGATCCAGGTCCAGTCCTTTGTGGTGGGAAGGTGTTATTGGAATTGTTGATTAATTTGTACTTGTTCTTCCTCTAGACAAGCAGATGTCCAGTGTTGGGAAGGCAGCCCAGGATCACAGCAGCACCCACCGAGTCAGAACGCACCGAACCCACCCGTATTCTCTGAACCATCTCACTCGCAGGGAGCCCCAGAGCTGCCCCAGGAGGGCCGGGGCCGAGCAGGAACCCTACCTCGAGATTATAGATACTTGGAGGAGAGCATCCCAGCAGACTTGGGACCCCGAGCCCATAGCCCTGGCTCACCCCTGCATGCTCGAGGACAAGACTCGTGGCCAGTGAGCTCAGCCCTGCTTGCCAAGAGGCCAGCCCCACAGAGGCCACCGCCACCCAAGCGCGAGCCCAGGAGATACAGGGCCACAGACAGCGCACCTACCGACGCACCCCTGGCCGTCCTTGGCAGGCCCTTCCCAACACCGTCCCCTGCATCCCTGGATGTGTGTGTGGCCCGTCTGTCCCTCTCCCGCAGCCCCTCTGTGTTCAGCAGTGCCCAGCCCCAGGACATCCCGAAGGCCGCTGCCTGTGAGTGTGGAAGCCAGCATGTGAGTGGGGACACATCCCTTCCTCTGCCAGAAGCACCGCTCCCTCCCAAGCAGCAGCACCTGCGCCTGCAGACGGCCACCATGGAGACCTCGCGCTCCCCCTCGCCCCAGTTCGCTCCCCAGAAGCTGACGGACAAACCTCCTCTGCTCATCCAGGATGAGGATTCAACCAGGTACTGTCCTGCCACAGTGTTCCCTCCCTACGAGGCTCCTTCCGTGAGACACAGGTTCTCAGTGGGTCTTTCTGGGGAGACACCTGGGCACCTTGCTTTAGCTCAAGGCGTTGGACTCAAAGTCAGTCCTGGGGAATAACTGCGTGGACAGAAAGTGAAACTTCAGTGGTGGTTGGATTTCTATCTCATTGAGGGGCTGCTCTTTCCTATAGGGAACAGGGGTAGATGTGAATAGGTGGTTCATCTTCCCCTTTTTCCAAGCCAGATACATTTATAGCTGCATTACCCACAGGCATCTGCAGGGTAGAGGTATGTTTTGTTGTTGCTGTTGTTGTTGTTGTTTTAATGCAGTCAATATTTGTGATTGGAATTGATTTGAATGTAAGCATGCCACCGTTAGGTGAAATTGGTAACATTGTAAAGTTCTGAAAGGAAAGTATCTTACTCCTTTCAGGCTGCTCTAGTAAAGATCTCATAGCCTGCACGGCTTGTTAACAGTGTTTTTCATGGTGTCTAGTATTTTCTTACTCCTTTTTTTCCAGATTTTTTTTTAAATGTTAGAAAGCTAAGCTGGTATACACCTTTTGTTAAAGCAGAAGAATACTCATTCACGTTTCATGGTGCTATCAGGATTTCAGGCATGGAATTATTGCGTCCATTGAGATGTTGGTAAATGTCAGGCAGGGACTTGACCTTTCAAGAGCGCTAGGCCCAGCATGGTAGCTCACATCTGTAATCCCAGCACCTCGAGGGATCAAGGCAGGTGGACTGCTTGAGCTCAAGGAGTTCGAGGCTAGCCCAGGCAACATGGCAAAACCCTGTCTCTACTAAAACTACAAAAAATTAGCCAGGCATGGTGGTGCATGCCTATAGTCCCAGCTTCCCAGGGAGGAGGCTGAAGTGGGAGGATCACCTGGGCCTGGAGGTCAAGGCTGCAGTAAGCCAGGAGGGCACCACTGCACTCCAGCCTGGGTGACAGAGTGAGACCTTGTGCAAAAAAGAGCACTGGCTGTTTAGCTTTTTTCACACACAAACACCACCTCCTTGAGTGCCTTGAAGGACTGAGAAATGAAAGAAGGGGAGAATTTCTGTCTCATCCTCTAGAGCAGTGGCTCTCAACCTAGGAGGTAGAGGGCGATTTTAGCCCCTAGGGGACATTGGGCAATGTCTGGAGATAGTTTTTGTTGTCCTAAGTGGGATGGGAGTAGGGGGTGCTCTCTGCATCTAGTGCTGGAGCCCAGGGAGGCCGCTCAGGGTCTGCAGTGCGTGGACAGCCCCCACAGAGCATTGTCTGACTGCAGATGCCAGCTGCTGTTAGGCTGGGAACCCTGCTGTAGAGCTGCACGCCCAGTACAGGACCCACCGTCACCTGTGCTGTGTAAATGTGGAGCAGAGAAAACCAAGTCGATGAATGCGGGTCCTCGGTCACACCAGGTGTGGAGGGTGGCTGCCGTCCTGGACAGGACAGATAACAGGTATTCCCATCACCGCAGAGAACTCTGTGGGACCTCACTGCTCTAGAGTCTCAAGTCATTTTTTTTCTTAGCTTCTAAGTAACTCAGCAGAGAAAGGATATGACTGATACTGATCTTGTATCTCCAGCTGAGGCGTTGTAACCACAGCTTTCTCTGTGGGCCAAAACTGGGCGTTGCATCATTTAAAATGTATCTAAAGATCACTCAGATATCCTTTCAATTGGTAACATTGTAAGGTTCTGAAAGGAAAGTATCTTACTCCTTTCAGGCTGCTCTAGTAAAGATCTCATAGACTGCACGGCTCATTAACAGGAGAAATTTGTGAGTTGATGAGGGCTGGTTGCTGGAAGGTCCGATCCACTGTGTTCTGTCCTTATTTTGAAGTCAAGGCTTGTGAAACTGTTCTCATGTGGAAGTCAAGAGCGTTTTTAAGAAGAGAGACCATTTCTATTAAAAAATGATCAGGAATAGATGCTTTGTTGGAAAGTGTATGTGAACCTGTGGGAGACAGGAGATTTGGTTTTTTCTTTCCCAGTATTTTATTTTATATTATTATTATTATTATTATTATTATTATTATTATTATTATTCCCTGTCGCCCAGGCTGGAGTTCAGTGGTGCGATCTTGACTCCTGGGTTCAAGTGATTCTCCTGCCTCAGCCTCCCGAGTAGCTGGGATTACAGGCACACGCCACCAAGGCAGGCTAATTTTTGTATTTTTGGTAGAGACGGGGTTTCACCATGTTGGCCAGGCTGGTCTCAAACTCCTGACCTCAGGTGATCTGCCTGCCTCGGCCTCCCAAAGTGCTGGGATGACAGGGGCGAGCCACTGCGCCCAGCCTCTTTCCCAATACTTTAAAACCTGTGAAGGGAGATTTGTTTGTGTTGTTTAATTTTTTCTATTGTGCACATCAAATTTCTGCACAAAAGGGGGAGGATACCAACACAGGCTGATGTGAAAGTCAGTAATAGGCAAGCAGAGCTTCTATGGGGGGATGAAGGGAGTGCAGAGGTTCTGCGTTTGCTGCTGCTTGGATAAGGTGGCCGGGTTTTCCTCCTCCTTTTATTATTATTTCTTAACAGAGAGGTAGGGGGGTGGTCTCACTGTGTTACCCAGGCTGGTGTCAAACTCCTGGGCTCAAGCAGTCCTCCCACCTCAGCCTCCCACAGTGCTGGGATTCCAGGTATGAGCCACTGTGCCTAGCCAGGGTTTTCCTTTATAAGTCTGACCTATCTAAACGGTATTTTCCACAGTTAGACTTTGTAAATTTTCTTCATGAGGAAGCAGTTGTGAGGTGTCTGTCAGTCCCTAGATAAAACACATCAGATGTTAATGGACCCTACTGGAGAGAGGGAGGAAAATACACAGTTAGTTCATCTCAGCCTGAGCACCACTCCCTTGATAGGGAACGAGCCCTCCTGCATTCCCAGTCACCAGTGAAAGAGGGAAAAACAGCATGAAATTTAGAGCATCGTGGCTGCCCTCGTGCTGTGGAAAATTTGATTCATTTGCGTAACGTCGTAGGGGCAGTTTTGGGTTGACTTCATTAGAACCACATCCTAATTTGGGGTTGTGGAGTTTGGCCTGTTTCTTTTTGCTTCCCTCCTGACCACTAGCATATGGGGCTGCTTCTCCAGTGCTTTGAAAAGCTCTTGGCTGAGTTGGCCCTGGTCAGCGTGGTCCAGCACGGTGCTGCTGAGAGCAGCAGGTGCAGGTCTGCCCCAGACAAGGGACTGTGGCATTGCCGGGCCCGTTCCTCCCGTGCTCTCTCCCCCAGTCTCCCAGGGGTGCTTTAGGTGCCTCTCTAGTCCCTTTCATCCGGAAACTTTTTTTTTTTTTTTTTTTTGAGATAGAGTCTTGCTCTGTTGCCCAGGCTAGAGTGCAGTGGTGCGATCTCAGCTCACTGCAACTTCTGCCTCCCAGGTTCAAGTGATTCTTGTGCTTCAGCCTCCTGAATAGGTGGGATTACAGGTACTCACCACCACACCCAGCTAATTTTTGTATTTTTAGTAGAGACAGGGTTTCGCCATGTTAGCCAGGCCGGTCTCGAACTCCTGACCACAAGTGATCTGCCCGCCTTGGCCTACCAAAGTGCTGGGATTACAGGCATGACCCACCACACCTGGCTGAAACTTTTTTTTAAAAAAGCATATCTGTGCCCTTTGGGAGTAATACAGAACCGATGACTCCCTGCTTACTGCGAGATCATATCTCACTGGTGTGCAAATCTGTGCAACACTAGCTTGAAGCACAGGGGGACGGGGGTACAAGGATAGTGTGGAGTGGGCTGCCCTGCACATGGCACAGGAACTTCTCCTGAGTGGGATGGTGGGGGGCTCTGGCCTGACTCCAAGCACAGCCACTCCAGAGAGGAGCTCTCCCCAGGCCCTGAGAAGTACGCAGGAACCCGCGGAACTGCAGCAACCTAAGGACAGATGGGAATCCTGGAAAATGCCCATCCACTGCAGGCTTCACCTACAAAAGAACGTTTAACCAAACAGGGCTTGTTAAAGTTTGCATTATCATCGGCGGAATGACAAATGGTATTAACCAGTCCTCACAGCCCCCCACAAACCCCTGGAGGACACCTCAGGATGCCTCAGGGGTGACATTGGCAGTTTGAGCATGGAAAGGATGCTGGGGTTGGAAGGCGGAGGCAGGAGTCAGAGGGAGCTTCTTGAGGCCTCTGTCTCATCCAGGATGTGCGATCATGGAGGCTCCTTCAAGTCAGGTGGCTGGCTAGTGCCTTGGAGTCAGGTTCCCATCCGAAGGGGAGGGCAGGGGATGCGTCAGTCGGGGTCTGTGGCTGGAGCATGCTTTGCGATTTCAGCAGACTGTTTTTCTTCCAGAATTGAGCGGGTGATGGACAACAACACCACGGTGAAGATGGTGCCCATCAAGATCGTGCACTCGGAGAGCCAGCCAGAGAAGGAGAGCCGCCAGAGCCTGGCACGCCCTGCTGAGCCACCCGCCCTGCCCCGCGGGCTGGAGAAAGACCAGATCAAGACGCTGAGCACGTCGGAGCAGTTCTACTCCCGCTTCTGCCTGTACACGCGTCAGGGTGCTGAGCCCGAGGCCCCACATAGGGCCCAGCCAGCTGAGCCCCAGCCCCTGGGCACCCAGGCGCCCCCCGAGAAAGACCGCTGCGCCTCCCCTCCGGGGCTCAGCTACATGAAGGCCAAAGAGAAGACTGTGGAAGACCTGAAGTCGGAGGAGCTGGCCAGGGAGATTGTGGGGAAGGATAAGTCCCTGGCCGACATCCTGGATCCCAGTGTGAAGATCAAAACCACCATGGACTTGATGGAAGGTATCTTCCCCAAAGACGAGCACCTCCTGGAAGAAGCCCAGCAGCGGAGGAAGCTGCTCCCCAAAATCCCCTCTCCTAGAAGCACAGAGGAGAGGTAAGTAGACGTGGCCTGCCAGCTTCGGCGTGACTCTGCCTGGCATCTCTTAAACTTGTAAAGGGAAAGGGGGCATGCCTCTCTGTTTTCATGTGTGCTTTTGGGGAAGACAGATTTTCGTAAGGGCTCCTCGATACTTAGCACTTTTTGACTTTTTTGTGAGCCTCCTGAAAGAGGAATGGAGGGTTCACGGCCCCATCCCAGGGAATGATGACTTTGGCCCTGACATGAAAATCCACACTGCAGGCCACCACGCCTTGGCCTGAGGCCAGCAGGATTTCTGATGATGGCCACAAGTCTCCTTTCTCGTAAGACAGCTGTTCTCAATGGGGCCGTTGTCTACCCTGGGGGACAGTTGGCAATATCACTGTGGGGAGGGGTG
Source organism: Mandrillus leucophaeus (assembly GCF_000951045.1). Taxonomy (NCBI): domain Eukaryota; kingdom Metazoa; phylum Chordata; class Mammalia; order Primates; family Cercopithecidae; genus Mandrillus; species Mandrillus leucophaeus. The sequence continues at coordinate 948,365 of NW_012108441.1, read as the reverse complement.
CTCCGAGCATCTGGTGGGTGGAGCCTGGGGATGCTGCTCAACATCTACAGTACACAAGAGGGCCCCCACCACAGAGAGTCATCCAGCCCCCACATGTTCCTAGTGCCAACATGAGAATGAAGGCTTAGATTGAATATATATGTGGTTCTTTATGAAATGGATTTTTAAAACTTTATTTGAAATTTTTTTTACATCTGCATTAAAAAAAAAGTATTATAATTTGGCCATGCGTAGTGGTGCACACCTGTAATCCCAGCACTTTGGGAGACCAAGGTAGGCGGATCATTTGAGCCCATGAATTCAATACCAGCCTGGGCAACATGGCAAAACCCTGTCTCTACAAAAAGTACAAAAAATTAGCCAGGCATGGTGGTAGATACCTGTAGTCCCAGCTACTCGAGAGGCTGAGGTGGGAGGATCACTTGAGCCCAGCAGTTGGAGGCTACAGTGAGCTATGATGGTGCCACTGCACTCCAGTGTGGGCGACAGAGCAAGACCCCATCTCTTGAAATAGAAAGGAAAAAAAATTATGACAATTTACACCTGCCTGAACGAATGTATTTTAATTGGTTTTGTAAGTAGCACTTTCAGCATATCTCCTTCAGCCGCTTGACCACAAAGGCATGTGTGGTGGCATCTTCCCTGCCGCTGACATACATTCTGCCAGCACAGCATCATTCATGGGTGGGAAGGTGGAGTGGGTGTGACACACAGCCAAGGAGGAGCAGCTAGACCAAGTGAACCCAGGCAGGAGGGCGCCAACAGGGCTGCTGGGAGGAAGGGAGATGGGTTGGTGTTTGTAGATAGCATCACACGTGCCCTTGTCCTCATCATCCCAGGCTCCTGGTAGAGGTGATCTGTGCTCTCACCTCTATGGCAGAGAATTTTAGACATTCCTGCTTATTTGAGTTTTTGCCGTTTTTAAAAACTACATTTCCTACACTTACGAGTATCCATTTGGCAGGGTTGATGGTTTTTAGTTTTAACCTTGTTACCTACTTATTTTTCCCCATTTGGCTGTCTCATCTCCCTGGCTGGTGTCCTTTTGTGAGCGCCAGCGTTGATTTGTCACAACCCAGGGAGTGGGGCGGAGGGGCTGTTTGCATGCACAGTCCCAGCTCATTGACGTTCCCACGCCTTTACCCAGGAAAGAGGAGCCCAGCGTGCCTGCGGCCGTATCCCTGGCCACCAATTCTACCTACTACAGCACGTCGGCCCCCAAGGCGGAGCTGCTGATCAAGATGAAGGACATGCAGGAGCAGCAGGAGCGTGAAGAAGATTCGGGGAGCGACTTGGACCATGACCTGTCGGTAAAGAAGGTAGGAGAGCCCATTTCAAATGACAGTGTGCGCGTGTCCAGGCAGGGGCAGGCATCCGGACCACACCATCCTACCCCAGCGCAGACCCTGTACCACGTGTCCCAGGGCGTTTGTGTTCAGCTTTCACTCAGGACAGTGGAATTTGAGGTGATATTAATGAAGCCCTCTGTGGTTAGTTCTGTGTTCTAATCTTGACCCATTCCACCAACATCTCTTTGCTGTTTCAGTAGGATCCAGTGTCAAATTAGTTTAGTCACCATTCTTTTTCATTTTATCTTATTTATTTTTGAGACAGGGTCTTGCTCTGTCGTGCAGGCTGGAGTGCAATGGTGTGATCATGGCGCACCACAGCCTTGACCTCCTGGCCTCAAGCGATCCCCCTGCCTCAGATAAAGGAAAATTATTTTCAAATTAGAAAGTGGTAACTTTTTTTTTTGGACGGAGTCTCCCTCTGTCGCCCAGGCTGGAGGGCAGTGGCACAATCTCGGCTCACTGCAACCTCTGCCTCCCAGGTTCAAGCAATTCTCCTACCTCAGCCCCTCGAGTAGCTGGGATTACAGGCGCCCGCCACCAAGCCTTGCTAATTTTTGTATTTTTAGTAGAGACAGGGTTTCACCATGTTGGCCAGGCTGGTCTCAAACCTCAAGTGATCCACCCACCTCAGCCTCCCAAAGTGCTGGGATTACAGGCGTGAGCCTCTGCTTCCGGTCTAGAAGGTGATAACTTTTTGGTTCAAGGTATTAAAAAGAAAATGAAAATTAAGGGTTTGAGTCTTGGGGCTTTTACGGGCCCTCCGTCTGGCACAGGGTACCATTCGCTTCATTCTGGCTGCACATTCCTCTTTTGAAAAATAAAGAATCCAAAACATGTTCAGTTTTTCCACCCAGAACCAGGAAAATCATACCGTCTGGACCATTTGAATTTGGGCCACACCCTGCCTGGATGTAGAGAACTGCATTCTTTGCTCGCATGCCTTTGTTTTTCATGATATAATGAATTTCAGAAGCTGCATGCCTTGATTCTGCCGCCCTCATCTGTGGGGCACTCTGTCCACCTGCTTTGGGAGGCTGGAGATGCTGGGAAGCCACCTCACCAGAAGTGTGGCTCCGGAACTGAGTGAGTCACTGTGGCCTGGAAGTTGGCCTCACTTTAGTTCAGCAAGCGTGAGTTGGGCATCTGCACCAGAAGCACATGCTATACATCCCAGCTCTCTATGGTGCTGGTGACTCAGCGGTCCTGTTTTCCTGCTTGATTTGACAAAGTGGCCACTGCTGTATTACATTTTCTCCCTGCTTTCCCGCAGCCACACACTTATGATGTCGCACATTCCTGCAACACGTGCACAGGCGGAGGCATGTTCAGGGAGGAAGCGAGTACAGCACAGGTGGGGACTTAGCAGGCCACCTGCTCTGTAGCTGCTTCAGGGGAACACATGAGACCCGAATTCCGCAGGCTTCCAACATTCCCAGGGGGACCACAGTTGTCCCAGTCACCGCGTTGCTAGGTGGTCATAGAGCTGAGAGCCAAATCAGGGGACCCTCTATTTTAGGAGAAGACTAAGGACAGAGGTGAGAGAGTGGAAGTCCCAGGCAGGGATACAGCAGGGGACTCCGGTGGCTGGTAGAGAAGCAGCACGCAGAGACGACAAAATATGGTTTTATACTAGGGTAGCTCAGAAGGACTCTGCCTAGAAAAGAGAGCACCATGTTGAGTTGTGGGGCTTCTTCAGGAGAAGCAGATGGCTGATTGCTTTAAGTTTGGAATCTTTGAGAATTATGGCTTTTCCCTGCAACCAGGAGGTGAGTGCAGGGCCCAGACAGAAAAGACCTTGTTTCCCCCATAGAAGGGAATAAAAGGTGGAGGAAGGGAATGGCCCAGGGCTCAGTCGCCCTGAGCCTCGGCCCATCTTAGTGAAGGGGTGAGAGTGGCTGTGTGCCTGGTCTCTACTGTTGCAGGCTCTTACCTGAGCCTCCCGGAAAGCCACATGCTGCAAGAAATAGCAGATGGGCCTCCCATACAGTACGGACCACAGTGGTGAGCCCTTCAGCACCCTGGGTGGTGTGGACAGCCACAGATCTGTGCGCTGTCCCAGGCCAGGTCTTGTCTCAGAAATCTTTGAAAGCCAACAGTTGCTCTTTATACAATGGCCCTTTAACAAAGGGGAAATGGTTTCAATAAAAATGTGCATGTGACACGTAAAAGAACCAATACAGAAATCTGGACTCCTTCCAGAGAGCCCAGTTTCAAATTAGCTCAACTGAGGTAGATTTTGAGGGCACGTGTTCATGCACCGTATAAAATCTACATTTCCGTAATTGCTGGAGAAGAATGGCACTGAAAAATTCCTGAACAGCCCTGACGGGCGTCCTTCCATATCCACAGTTACCTGCATTGCTTACAGTCTTCCTTCAGGCTAGCATTAGTATCAGATAGGAATTTGGGAAGTTCTTCATGCCTATTTCCTGTTTTGTGCTTTTCCCTCAAGTGATGAGTATCTAAAATTTGGCCACATTCTCAGCTGTGAGATTCTCGATTTAAACAGTCTCTCCAGATAGGTCGTGAGTAGGAAAAGGTACAAACTGCTTTTCCTCTGCTCTCACGCCACAGCAACCAACACAGAAGACTTTGGTGACCACATGTGTGAGGGGGGTTTTCCCACACACCCAGCAAGCAGTCACTTCTGCAGCGGACACCAACTGGGTAGCCTCTGATTCAGTTCAGTTGTGACACTATCAAACTGGAGGTAGCGTCATATCCCACAGGTTGAGGGCTCGGTCCCCAAGACTGCACCCCCCACACACACCAGTCGCAAGTCTGAGTCTCAGGGACTTCTGACCAACCACCTACAAGTTGGGGTTCCCATGACCCCTGTTTAGTTTCCATTACTTTGCTAGAGTGGCTCACAGAACTCAGGGAAACATTTACGTCTATGATAAGGAGTGTTACAAAGGATACAGATGAAGACATGTGTAGGGCGAGGCATTGGGAAAGGGGTGTAGAGGAGCTTCCATGCCCTCCCTGGGTGCTCCACCCTCCAGGAACCTTCCTGTCTTCACCCGTCAGGATTGCCCTAGCCCTGTCCTCTTGGGCCTTTAATGGAGTCCTCATTGGAGAGGCCTGGTAGACATCTGTGTAGAAATGTGATTGAACAAAAAGACTACAATCCAGTCCTAACAGACTGCGGAGAAAGCCACAAGGTCTGCCTATTGAGATTCTTGTTGGCCTCTCTATGTAGCGTTCCTTCCCCCTAGGTGTACCGCAGGACCCTTCGAGAAGATGGGGATCTTAAGACCTGCAGTCATTCAAGGGGCCAGAAGATTTCTTTACGGAAAGGTTGGAGAAGATTAGATCCTGCTTTGGGCAGGTCAAAGAGGGCAGGAGAAGGTCAGGGAGCGAGAGTCTGTTTTCTGAGGCATAAAGCACCCCAACATTATAACGAGGGCTGTGGGAATGATGAGCCAGGAACTGTGGACAAACCCCAATATAGATAGATAGGTAGATAAATATCTATACGTATATTGCATCACAGGTAGGTGAACAGAAACACAGATATATAGACACATACAGAGGAAATAAAGGGAAAAGAAATCTAGACACATACGTGTTTAAAATGGTGAGGGAAGAAAATGTCTTGGCATCCTGAGCAGCTGTAACCTGACCTGGAGAAGCCAAAGCAACGTCTCCATTCCATGTGGGCTTTCTGGGAGAAAGCGGTGCTGGTGACTCAGCAGCCAGGGTGGATGCATCCTGCGAAACTGCTTTCCGCTTTCACCTGTAGGAGAGGCAGACTGAAAAACCCAAGGCGGACTGAACCAAGAGGAGGCAGTCCCCCGATAAGAGCTCATACCTACCTTCACATTTCTTCACATTTTGGGGGGATATATAAATGCTAGGTGGAGATTCTCTTTAAAAGCATCTGTGTGTGTCTGGGCACAATGACTCACACCTGTAATCCTAGCACTTTGAGAGGCTGAGGCAGGAGGATCACTTGAGCCCAGGAGTTTAAGACCAGCCTGGGCAACATGGGGAGACCCTGTCTCTACAAAAGTAAAAGAAAATTATCTAGGTGTGGTGGTGCATGCCTGTGGTCCCAGCTACTTGGGAGGCTGAGGTGGGAGGATCGGTTGAGCCCAGGAGGTCACTGCTGCAGTAAGTGGTGATCATGATCATGCCACTGCACTCCAGCCTGGGCAACAGAGTGAGACCCTGTCTCAAAAAATAAAATAATAAAATAAAATAAAATAGAAGTATCTATGTGAGGGAAAGACCTCACGCAATCAGGAAATAGGCTGCCTCGTATCTAGCACGTGTCTCTCCTGCTGTGGGGTTGACTTTTCCTGCCTAATACTCATCCGCCTGGTCATTTTACCTGTAGATTATGGAATCAGGGCAGTTGCTCCTCATCCCAGATCCCATTGTTGATGAGAACTGATATCTCCTGGGGACTTACTGGATCTGAGCATTGGGCTAAGCGCTTTACACACCGCCATCCCATTCACCTTCATGCCAGTCCCAGAGGTAGGGCTGCGACCCCTGTGCTGCTCTTGGACACTTCTATCCCTCAGAGCTCAAGCGAGACTTCAGTCTCTCATCCATCCAGGCCCAAGCATGAGCCACTCTGCTGAGCTCTGCAGACCCACTGGGGTCAGAGTCTGTCAGCTTCCCCAGGGAAGGGATGATGGCACTGACGATTGCCGAGGATCCACTTTGCATGCAATAGTGTTGCTTGTTATGACAAAGTGAGCTTTCCTGTTCACATTGACTGTTGAGTTCATTTTGATCGGTGCACCTGAGCACTCTTCAGTGTCCGTCCTCCTGCCGCGCGCTCCCCAGAGCGTGTGCTGGCATCACAGTCCCGAGCGAACCACAGTGGTGGTGGATGTGAGGCTGGTGTCGTCAACAGCATCTTGGGCAGGGCTGGTGGCAGGGAGAGTTCTTGAAAGGCAGCACATGACCTTTGTCCTAAACATTGCTTCCTCACAATTCACCCTGCCCAGGCAAACTCCCATGACATGTGTCGTGGACGGATTCAAAGGCAGAAAGACAGCCATGGCCATGAGACAGGGCTCTTCTAGGCAAGACTTACCTGTCGGACTCCTTAAAGCCACCTCTGTAATATCTCTCAAATATGGCATTGGAGGAGGAGGATCTGTTTATTTGTCTGTCACTCAGATCAGACCGTATGTTGCCACCTCACTTCAGGATGGCAGCTGATTTAAAGGGTTCATACTTTTCACTTTTATTTTTGCTCCTTAAAAGTTAATCATTTATAAACAGGGTGTGGTGATACACGCCTATAGTCCCAGCTACTCAGGAGGCCGATGCGGGAGGATGACTTGAAGCCAGGAGTTCGAGGCTGTAGTGCACTATGATCGTGTCTGTGAGTAGCCACTGCACTGCGGCTTGGGCAACATAGCAAGACCGCTTCTCTAAACAAGTAAAAAAAAAATCATCATTTAGAAGGCTGGTGGGAAAGGGCATAGAGTGTTAGTGTCTAATAGTTACGCAGTTTCAGTTGGGGAAGATGAAAGAGTTCTAGAGACAGATGGCAGCATGAATGTACCACACACCACAGAACTATGCTCTGAAAAGTGGTCAAGATGGCAAGCTTTATGTCACATATATTTCACTACAATTAAAAACAGTCATCTGTTTGCATTTTGGTCAAGTTGAAATCAGTAGGTTATAGTAAAAGACTTCAGTTCATTCGTATCGCTTTGTTGGTCTTAATTTTTATATGCTAGTATTAGCAATTAAATTTTTTTTTCTTTTTTCTTTTCTTTTTTTTTTTTTTTTGTGTGTGTGTCTTTAGCAATTAAAATTTTAATTGCTAAGCCAGGCCTGGTGGCTCACACCTGTAATCCCCAGCACTTTGGGAGGCCAAGGTGGGTGGATCCCTGAGGTCAGGAGTTCAAGACCAGCCTGGCCAACATGGCGAAACCCTGTCTCTACTAAAAATACAA
>NW_012108441.1:933876-939713 GCF_000951045.1 Mandrillus leucophaeus | reverse complement strand
AGTGCAATCCCTCCCCCCTCCCCCCTCCCCATGATAGGCCCTGGTGTGTGATGTTCCCCTTCCCAAGTCCAAGTGATCTCATTGTTCAGTCCTTTTATATTTCTTTAGTTGTTTGTTTGTGACAGGGTCTCATTCTGTCGCCCAGGCCAGAGTGCAGTGGTGTGATCTCGGCTCACTGCAGCCTCTGCCTCCCGAGGTTCAAGAGATTCTCCCACCTCAGATTCCCAGGTAGCTGAGATCACAGGTGCATGCCACCATGCCCAGCTAATTTTGTATTTTTTTGGTAGAGACGTGATTTCACCATGTTTGCCAGGCTGGTCTGGAACTCCTGAGCTCCAGTGATTCGCCTACTCAGTCTCCCAAAGTGCTGGGATTACAGGTGTGCGCAACCGTGCCCGGCCTCCTTCCTTTTAATTGAGGGGAAAAGGTGCTCATCAGATGCAGGGAGTTGACCTGTCATTGGACTGCAGGGCTGTGGGATCTTCCCAAAGAACTGTTACCTCTTTTTGACATATTTTCAGATATTCCTGTTGACTCTTACTGATAATCGTCTCTTCTTAGAAAAATCATGTTGTTGTTTTTAACTTTTCTTTTACCATGTATAAGTCCGTAACAGACATACCTGCCTGCTGACGATCGTAAGTACTCAGTGATAGCTATTTTCTTGTGGTTGTTGTAGCTGTGATTTAACAAGAGGGCATATATCAGTCTAGAAGGAACCAGACCGTGCATCTGACTTTTCTCCTGTTCCTGAGGCGTGCAGCTCTCAAGGCGTTTCTCAGTGGGTCTGTCTTTTCGTGCTTTCACATGTGAACCAAGGGAAATAATAGCTGCCTTGTTGGCTTCTACCTCATAGGCCAAATATCAATAAAACAGCTAGTTTTGTTTGCACAGAACAGGCCTTCAGAATGTTCATCTGTATCATCTTAGCCTCTCTCAGAAGGGGAGCAGAAGAAGCGCCTCTCCCCTTTCTCCAGGTGAGGGTGATTTGGGCCACGCAGAACGCTGTCCTGGAGCTGGGCTTGGAGACGGTGCCCTTCTGCACTCAGCCGAGTGCTTAGTTACTGTGTCGTGGAACTAGCTAGGTCAGGGTGGCACCGTGCCCGAGGCGGCTGCTGACCGACACCTGTGCACAGCACTGCGTCTTCACCCTCGGGCTTCCTTGTGTGCAGACATGCTCTGCAGGCTCGAGGGCTTCTCCTCCTTCTGCCAGGAGCGTTTAGCAAGCCTGCCCTGAATTCCTGTCGAGTCCTCCCATGTGGCCAGCTGTCCCACGGTGTTCCCATGGAGCGGACCTTGATACCAGGAGGGCCCCGCAGTCCTTTGCCCTTTGCAGCATCTCAGAATTCTGTCGTTGTGAGTCCTTTGGTGACTCTTCTGCTCACCATTCAAGGCAGGTGGGAGAGAGGCAGGCTCAGACAGCAAGAGGAAACCCAGAGAGGCCTGTGGGTGGCTTCTGGGGGCCTCAGGCTGGCCCGCTGCAGCCATGAGACACGTGCCCCCGGGCCTTGGGCCCTGGGTTTGTCTCTGTGGACCCCATCGGATCTCTGGTGGCATCAGGGTTTCCATCAATAAGTTGTGGGACCAGCCCACAAGTTGCCAGTGTCTTCAAGGGTTGGCCAGTACCCCGGCTTTCATCCTGGTCCTCAACAGGCTTGTTTGTCTGTCAACAGCAATCACTGCTTGAGAAGCAGAGAGTCCTGATCCAGCAGCACGAGGACGCCAAGGAGCTCAAGGAGAACCTGGACCGCCGCGAGCGCATCGTCTTTGACATTTTGGCCAACTATCTGAGCGAGGAGAGCCTCGCGGACTATGAGCACTTCGTGAAAATGAAGTCGGCCCTCATCATCGAGCAGCGGGAGCTGGAAGATAAAATCCACCTTGGTGAAGAGCAGCTGAAGTGCTTATTCGACAGCCTTCAGCCTGAAAGGGGCAAATAAGAGACCGGTCCCCCGTGGAGGAGAGGGGCACGGGGCTTCCGAGCTCCAGCTCCGTTCCCAAGGATACTCGCGAAGACCCCGCCCGTGTTCATGCCCTGGAGACTTCTCTTATAGCAGAGAGGCTGTTAGAAAAGCAATAACTTTTGTGTTTGTGTGGGATGATTTATTTAATTTTTTAGTTTCCCTTTTGATTGCTGAGAGCCATTTTCCTTTACACATAACTACATCTGACACTAGGCTCTGCCGGATGTGAGTTTCCACTGCATGGGCTGTGGGCTGGGCCTGTGGTGCATGCCGAGTGGTCACTGTCAGTGGGAAACCCGTTGTTCCTCCCGTCTTCAGATGCTGAGCCAACTGCTTGGACAGCGGCCAGCACGTCATGACGTGCATGAGAGGGGGACCCTGGTGCGCATCTTCTCTTGTGATTCATCCAGGCATGGGCTGCCAGGTTTTGTCCCTGCTCGTTCAACAGTGTGAGCATTTGTCTCTGTTATCTAATGATGTTCTCTGACCCAGCAGAAGTCATCATCATGATGATGATAATTTATTAACTTTTTGGAAAGGTGAATAGTTTCCTAGTGGTTAAAAACCAACTGTGAAAGGAACAACCTGTGTGGTTAGGTTCACTCATTCTAAGATTAAATTGCCACTTAAAGAAATAACGTGCATGCTTTAAAAAACACAGTCACGCATCAAACAGGCAAATAGCTTTAGTCCTTCTCACCTAACATCACAGTTTTTCTGCAAAGTAAAATTTTTTGGTTAAGAGTGTGTCCAGTAGTAATGTGCTTGTTAGCTGTTCCTCAAGACTAACAGAATATTTTTTCAGTTGCTTTCCCCCCATGTATTTTGTATGCATATGGTTGTCCATCATAATTGGCTACTTTTCCATTGTTTCCTCCTTAAGTCATGTAGCGTGGCATGAGGGCCACATTCCATGTACGGGAAGACCCCTTCCTCTGGCTCTTCAGAGGTCCCGTGGACTACACAACTCCTGAGCTTGATCTTTTTCTGCCATGAAGTTTAAAGATTCTATATCCATTTCCTTGATTGAAATGGCAGGATTCTAAAGAGAGCCTGGTTTATTAAAACACTGTCATGCTGTCAATTTCCAATTGACAAGTCACGGACTGGGAGAAAATATTTGCAAATCATGTATCTGACAAAAGGTTTGTGTCCAGGATGTACAAAGAACTCTCAAACTGGATAGTAAGAAAACAGCCCAAGTGAAAAGCAGGCAAAAGACTTGAATAGACACTTCACCAAAGAGCATACACACGTGGCAAACAAGCACACGAAAAGATGTTCAGCCGCCGACAGCTTGGTTATAATTTATAACTTACTTATTTTTATCTAATAATTGTAGATTCAGTGTATTTCTTCAAAAAATGTTTAATTAAATGCATGTTAATGGTGAGTGAATCCTTTGGGTGACTTCGTGTTTAGGCCGTATTAGGGCATTTGTTGGATCAGCAGATCATTTTAATCCTGACTTCCCCTTATTCCCATAAAAGATGTTTTCCAGTGAAATGGAGATTTCATTTTGTCAGCAACAGTGACCACCGCCTTACCAAAGCAGACACGTGCGCGTGCACAGACGCACACACACAGATGTCTTAAAAGACTGGAATCCACACTGCCTGAGCCAGAGGGGCCGTGTTGGCGGTAATGCCTTCTGTAGAGCCAAGTCCAAACTGGCAAGCTCAATGATGCAGGCAATAAACAGCCTTTCTGGCAGCCTACCAATGCCAGAAGGATAAATGTCTTTCCAAAAGTGTGTATTCCTGTTCAATTAAGCTCTTGCTAACTTGAAAACTCCCTGTTCTGCCAGCGAAGCTCCCTCCTCCTCTCCAGCTGGTGGTCACTCGCTGTGAATGGTGGTCAGTCTGAAAAGGTGAAGCTAGCTGTGCACTTAGCCCCATCTTTCTCCCTCAGGGAGAGGACCCAAGGAATTTCAGAGAATTTTGTTTGACAGAGCTTTTACCTGTTATTCTTTGCCCTCAAATACAGTATTGTGGTCATTTTGATATGTGTGTAAAATGTGAATAATCCAATTTGTGTGTCTCTACTCAGCCTTTTGATGTCTTTTTAGGACTTTCTCTTCTACATAGCAATACATAGTGCTCGAGTATCCTTGTAGCAAAGCACATAGAGTGAGCTGTCCCGTCAGTTCCCCTGTTTGCCTCTGAAATGTCTGGTTAGTGGGGACCCAAAGATTCTAGTGAGTCAACATCCATAACTCTGTATCTAGTTGTATTATTCATAGAAAAGCAATCTGGTGCTAATGGTTGGCCCTTGTGTTCTTGGGTGGCAGCTGCTCCTTCCCCTTCTTGTAGCGTGGCTGTGGAGGGCTCTGCCTATGGGAGGTGGCCTGTGGCTTGTATCCTTCAGTCCACCGCAGCAAATGTGTGTAGATTTCATGCTCGACACTTACCACTCACCTATCAACAGATCATCCTGCTTGACTGTAACAAAATAAAGTGTCTCTTCAAGTGAATGGAGCATGTCTTTGATTTACCTACCTTACAGCTTTTGTAAAAAAAGAATATCCTCACCATATGTCAGATTCTTAAGCCATCTGAGTAAACTGTGGGATTGATTATATGTGTGTAATTTATTTACACTAGTCGGTTTGTAGTAAAGAAACAGGGACCAGGTCGCATCAGTTAGCTGGTGCCCCAGTAATGCTGTGTAACAAACTATAAAATGTCAGCAATAATCTGTGCAACAAAGTATTGACTTAGCTCATGAATTTGTAGATGAGCTAATTCAGCCTAGACTCTGTGCTGTGTGCCTCTCCTCTTCCTTGTGGGACCAGCAGTATGGCTGAATGTGTTCGTGGCAGGGGCACAAGACAACGCACCCTGTCACAAAGGGGCTTCTCCTGGCTTTGTCTAACCTTCTTCTGGCAAAGCACATCTCCTGGCCAACCCCGGCATCAAAGGGTGTGGAACAGGCTCCACCTCTTTAGTGGAGGAACCACAAATTCACATGGCAGACTGTGGACACAGGGAGGGATGAAGAATTGAGGCTTTCCATGGGCTCCGTCTTGCCCGCCCCCTAATGTCTACTGATATGGGGTGGCACCAAAGCGGCTGGGACCACGGAGTCAAGTTGCCTGGAGCAAAGCCACCTCTGTCGCTTCTTAGTTGTGTGGCCACAGCAAGTAACCCAGCCTCTGTAATTGGAGATGGGCAGCTGTGAGGTCAGATGAGTTGATAAATGTTCGTGTGCTTAGATGCCATGCTTGGTTCACAGCACGGCTGCATAAGCTATGAATACAGCTCTCATCCTGTTGTGCACCTGGAGGAAACACTGTCTCTGCAGTCAGAATAGATCCGCCTGCCACAGTCAGAATTAGATCCGCCTGCCAGAACCACCCCAGAGATAGATACGGTTGATTTCTTTTAATTGGTAGGATTAGAAATGTTTCTGCTAGGGAGCAGATTTGTGAGAGCTGAAGGTTAGGTATCAGGGTTATGGGAAAACATTTAGGAAAAAAGACACAGTCTTGCTCTGTCTGTAGCCCAGACTGGAGTGCCGTGGTGTGACCATGACTCACTGCAGCCTCTAACTCCAGGGCTCAAGTGATCCTCCCACCTCAGCCTCCCAAGTAGCTGGGACTACAGGCACACTCTCTACCACACCTGGCTAATTTTTTATTTTTGCAGAGACAGCATCTTGCTATGTTCCCCAGTCTGGCCTCAAACCCCTGGCCTCAAACCATGCTCCTGTCTTGGCCTCCCAAAGTGCTGGGATTGCAGGTATAAGTCACTGCACTCAGCCCAGTGTTGGGTTTATATGTGTTTTCTCGTGTTTGTTTAAACTCCCTTTCTATGACTGTCAGATTTTTTTCTTTTTCTTTTTCTTTTTTTTTTTTTTTTTTTTTTTTTTTTT
>NW_012108441.1:932662-933706 GCF_000951045.1 Mandrillus leucophaeus | reverse complement strand
CTACTCAGGAGGCTGAGGCACGAGAATCGCTTGAACCCGGGAGGCCATTGCACTCCAGCCTGGGTGACAGAGCAAGACCCTGTCTCAAAAAACAAAAATTAAATAAAAATAATTGGTAGTGACAATAATTATATGTACAGGACACTGACTAATCATGGAATTCGGTGCTGGACATAAGACTCAATACTTTCTCTCTATGTGAGTCTTTACATTAGAAAATTCCAAAGAACAGAATACATAGGTCTGTGACTCCTTCCAAAGATATGGGTTAAAACTGCATCTACCATGATGAGCATCAGGGCCACAGCTCCAGTGTTCTGTAACAGGGCATGAACAGAACGAGAACAGGTTTATTTTGTTTTATTTTTAAATGCCAATAGTATCATTAGGAGTCATTCTTCTTTCCCTTAGTCGTCTAAATCCCCTATTATTTGATGATGCAAAAGTGAGCTTTCACGCAGGTCAGCTCACCTTTCATGTAGGTGCACCAAGGTGGCAGTGAGCAGTGTGGCCGAGGTGGGGGCCGGCCTAACTAGTGTCTCCGTGTTCCCTTGCCATCCCATGCCCAACAGCAGGAGCTCATCGAGAGCATCAGCCGCAAGCTGCAGGTGCTTCGGGAAGCCCGCGAGAGCCTGCTGGAGGACGTGCAGGCCAATACTGTGCTGGGGGCCGAGGTGGAGGCCATCGTGAAAGGCGTCTGCAAGCCCAGCGAGTTTGACAAGTTCCGGATGTTCATTGGAGACCTGGACAAAGTGGTGAACCTCCTGCTGTCACTGTCAGGCCGCCTGGCCCGGGTGGAGAATGCCCTCAATAATTTGGACGACAATGCTTCTCCTGGTGATCGGGTAAATACAGATGCGTCTGACTTGGAAATGGGGGATGGTCTCGTGGGAAGGCTGTTTTTCAAGTGTTGTGAAAGTCAGCTCCTTGGAGCCTAGCATAGCTTCCACATGACCTGTCCACCTCCTCCTACAGACCTTGTCAGGACAGTGCACACGCTATACCCTCTCCTTCCTTTTATATTTCTTTTTTTTTTTTTTTTTT
>NW_012108441.1:921104-928262 GCF_000951045.1 Mandrillus leucophaeus | reverse complement strand
GGCGTGATCTCAGCTCACTGCAACATTCACCTCCCGGGTTCAAGTGATTCTCGTGCCTCAGTCTCCCAAGTAGCTGGGATTACAGGTGTCCACTACTATGCTCAGCTAATTTTTGTATTTTTGGTAGAGATGGGATTTCACCATGTTGGCCAGGCTGGTCTTGAACTCCTGACCTCAAGTGATCCACCCAGTTTGACCTCCCAAAGTGCTGGGATTACAGGCATGCACCACCGCGCCTGGCCTTATGATGGTCATATCTTAATTTATATGTTTAACCTCTTGTTAAAATTTGGGCTATAAAGTAGAGCAGGTTCTGTGATTCTTTCTAATGTTTCCTAATAGTCAAAAAGTGGAAACAGCTCTGATGTTTATCAGTAGGAGAATAAATAATGATAGTCTACTATGTACAATAGAATACTGCTCAGAAATACAAAGGCATAAATTACTGAAGCACACAAAATATAAGAATGCATCTAAGAAACACCGTGCCAAGTGGGAGACAGCTGAGGTAAGAAGAGTGCCTGTGGCAGGACTTTGTTTATGTGAGGTTCTAGAATTGGCCAAATTGTCTGTGGTAGAAAATATCAAAGTCATAGTTGCCTCCAGAGGGGGAGGTGGGCACAGGGTACTTGGGGTGAAGTTCATGTTCCGCAAATGGATAGGGGCATGGGTTACTCAGGTGTTGGCTTTTGTCAAAATCCAACCATCATACACTTAAGATTTGTGCATTTTATGAAAAAAAGAAAAAAATAAATATTGAACTGCACTTCATGCTATGCAGGCTGATGTGTTTAGGGAAGAATATACTGATGTCTGCAATTTGCTTTGAAATGCATACAAAATAAGATGGGTGAATGGGTGGGGAGAGATGAATAGGTGTATTGATATGTGATAGGCACAGTAAAACACTAATGGCAGAAAGTTTGTGGTGAGTATACAGGTGTTTACTGTAAAATCCTTTCAACTTTGCTGTTTGAAAATGTTCATAATCAAATACTGGGAGAAAATATACATCTCACCCAACATAGCCTTCCTAAGAGCCTTCCAGATGATCTGTCTGCTCTTAGGTATTCACAGAAAAGATGCAAAAGCCATTTCCTGGGCATATAGTTCACTTATTCTCTTGTTGATGTATTCACATATAGTTATTAATATTCTTTCTTTCTCTGTTTACCAGAAAATTATAATATGGTGTATTTATTTGTTCTTGCATTGCTATAAAGAACTACCTAAGACTGGGTAATCCATAAAGAAAAGAGGTTTAATTGGCTCACAGTTCCACAGGCTGTAAAGGAAGCATGGCTGGGGAGGCCTCAGGAAACTTACAGTTATAGCAGAAGGTGAAGAAGAAGGAGTCACGTCTCACTAGGTTGGAGCAGGAGGGAGAGAGAAAGGGGAGGTGCTACACACATTTAAACAACCAGATCTCATGAGAACTATCATGACAACAGCAAGAGGGGAATCCATTCCCATGATCGAGTCACCTCCCACCAGGCTCCTCCTCCAACATTGGGGGTTACAATTCAACATGAGAATTGGGCAGTGACACAAATCCAAACCATATCATTCTGCCCCTGGCCCCTCCCAAATCATGTCCTTCTCACATTGCAAAGTACAATCATCCCTTCTCAACAGTTCCCCAGTGTTAACTCATTCCAGAATTAATTCTAAAGTCCACAGTCCAGAGTCTCATCTGAGAGAAGGCAAGTCCCTTCCACCAAAGAGCCTGTAAGATGAAAAACAAGTTACCTCCAACATTCAGTAGGGGTACAGGTATTGGATAAATAATCCCAATCCAAAGTGAAGAAACTTGCCAAAACAAAGGGGCTACAGGCCCCACGCAAGTCCAAAACCCAACACGGCAGTCATTAAATCTTAAAGCTCCAAAATAATCTCCTTTGACTCCATGTCTCACATCTAGGCCATAGTGATGCAAGAGGTGGGTTCCCAAGGCCTTGGATAGCTCTGCCCCTGTGGCTCTGCAGGGCTCAACTCCCATGGCTGCTCTCAAGGGCTGGCGTTGAGTGCCTGTGGCGTTTGTAGGTGCATGGTGCAAGCTGTCAGTGGATCTACCATTCTGGTGTCTGGAGAACAATGGCCCTCTTCACAGCTCCACTAGGCCATGCCCCATTGGGGACTCTGTGTAGGGGCTCCAACCCTACATTTTCCCTCTGCACTACCCTAGCAGAGGTTCTCCATGAGTGCTCTGCCCCTGCAGCAGACTTCTGCCTGGACTTCCAGGCCTTTCCATACATTCCCTGAAATCTAGGCAGCAGCTCCCAAGCCTCAGCTGTTGCCCACTGCACACCTGCAGGCTTAACACCACGTGGAAACTGTCAAGGCTTATGGCTACCACCCTCTGGAGCAGTGACCTGAGACATATCTGGGGCCCCTTTAGCCAAGACTGGAGCTAGAGCAGCTGGGACACAGGGAGCAGTGTCCTGAGAATATGCAGGGCAGCGGGAGCCCTGGGCCTGGCCCACAAAACCATTTTTCCCTCCTAGGCCTCTGGGCCAATAATGGGAGGGGCTGCCATGAAAGTCTCTGAAATGCCTTGGATGGATTTTCCCCCATTGTCATGGCTATTAACATTCAGCTCCTCTTATGCGAATTTCTGCAGCTAGCTTGAATTCTCCCCGGAAAATGAGTTTTTCTTTTTTACCACATGGTCAGGATGCAAATTTTCTAAACTTTTATGCTCTGCTTCCCTTTTAAATATAAGTTCCAGTTTCAGATCATCTCTTTGCCCACGCATATGACCATGCTGTTAGAAGCAGCCGGGTTACATCTTGAACACTTTGCTGCTTAGAAATTTATTCTGCCAGATACCCTAAATCATTTCTCTCAAGTTCAATGTTCCACAGATCTCTAGGGCAGAAGCATAATGCCTCCAACTTCTTTGCTAGCACATAACAAAAGTGACCTTTGCTTCAGTTCCCGATAAGTTCCTCATCTCCATCTGAGACGACCTCAGCTTGCACTTCATTGTCTGTATCACTATTGGCATTTTGCTCACAACAATTTAACAAGTCTCTAGGAAGTTCCAACCTTTCCCTCATTTTCCTGTCTCCTAAGCCCTCCAAACTGTTCCAACCTCTGCCTGTTACTCAGTTCCAAAGCTGCTTCCACATTTTCAGGTATCTTTATGTCAATACCCCATTCCTGGGGTGTTGATATAATTCTGTATTAATTCATTCTCTCATTGCTATAAAGAACTACCAGAGACTGGGTAATTTATAAAGAAAAGAGGTCTAATTGACTCACAGTTCCACTGGCTGTACAGGAAGCATGGCTGGGGAGGCCTCAGGAAACTTACAATCATGGCAGAAGGCAAAGGGGAAGCAGGCCTGTCTTACATGGCCAGAGAAGGAGGAAGAAAAGAGAAGGGGGAGGTGCTACACACTTTTAAACAACCATATCTCCTGAGAATTCACTATTATGAGAACAGCAAGGGAGAAATCCACCCCCATGATCCAATCACCTCCCACCAGGCCCCTCTTCCAACACTGGGGATAACAATTTGACATGAGATTTGGGTGGGGACACAAATCCAAACCATATCATAAAGTGTGCATGAAGGACTTCAAAGGGATGTTAAAACATTCATTTGTTATACATGTGCATCAGGCAAACAGGAAGTTTTTTACAAATCCCTATATATGCTCTTGCCCCTTAAAACCCTGTTTGACGTGTGGTGTCATCCAAGTTTCATGTCAGTGTTCGAAGTTAATATAATCGCTGCTTGCTTTGCTGAGTTGCTTTAACATATCTGGATATCATCTTTCTGTGTGTAGAGAGTATACCCAGGTGCCTCTGGGTTTTTTTCTCAAATATTTGTTGAGGGTATCCTCAAACCCCTGTGCTCTTTGGGTGTTGGATCTTTGCTCTGAAGACAGGAAAAGGAGTGCTGAGACAGCAAAGGTGACTGGAATGCCAGGAGCCTCACCTGGCTCAGAAGAAGCCCCCAAGGGCAGCAACATCCTTGATGTGGTGAGCTGAAAGCCAGCGCTCCCTAAAGATCTGTGGCCCCTGAATGGATGAGTTCCCTTGGCATCTTGCTATCTTTGTGATCCATTTCAGTCAAAGATGTGTGAAAAGCATTCACACATTCAGTTGTAACGTGCCCTACTGTCACTAAACCTCATACCATCAATTTTATAAAGCTCTTTTAGTGAGACCAGCCTTGCAGCAATTGCTCTATGTTTGGGAAAGCAAAGATGGATATTACCACAAAACTGCCCCATTCAAGAGTTTTTTACCTACATGATAATTTTGCCTTCTCCCTGTGTTCCCTCTTTTCATAGGATTTCACCTACATATCTGTGCGTGTGTGTGTGTGTGTGTGTGTGTGTGTATATATATATATATATATATATTTTTTTTTTTTTTTTTTTTTTTTTTGAGACAGGACCTCACTCTGTTGCCCAGGCTGGAATACAGTGGCACAATCACAGCTCACTGCAGCCTTGATCTCTCTGGGTTCAGGCAATCCTCCCGTCTCTGCCTCCCAAGTAGCTGTGACTACAGGCGTGCGCACCCTCACCTGGCTAATTTTTCTGTTTTTTTGTAGAGATGGAGTTTCATTATGTTGTCCAGACTGGTCTCGAACTCCTGGGTTCAAACGATCCTCCCAAAGTACCGGGATTACAGGTGTGAGCCACCCTGCCCAGCCTACATATTAATTTTGCTTTTGAAAAGGAAAGTTCAGCCAATGAGAACTGGGTGTTGAAAGGATCCAGAGCTTAAGATGTGCACATTGAGATCCCCAGCCTGGTAGTAGAGACTCCATCATAAGCCTGGAGTGTTTCTCCACTGACTTGACACAAGTACATCCTGCTGCTCTATCTCAATGGCCAGTTGATTTAGAGCAAACACGTCCTGTGAAGGGATTTTTAGACACTTTTGCTGTATTGCAGTTCATTGTGTAGGCATTTAAAAAGAGCTCAAGAACATGTAGGAAAAAATGCTTCTAAAAATTCTTTGTTTCCTATGGCATTTCCTAAGTTTTAGACTTTAAACTTTTTCTTCAGACAGGAATTTATTTTTATACGAGTGACACTTGATTACTCAGCGGGATACACTTAAACAGCTAAACATTCTACCAGAAGACTGATGTCCTTGTTCATATCCAATCATATATAAATACTGGCCCGTGAACAAAACCGGAGAGATGTGTGACCCTTTTTTTGTTTTTTATTTTTTAAATTTTATTATTATTATTATTACTATTATTATTATTATTAGGTGGAGCCTTGCTCTGTTACCCAGGCAGGAGGGCAGTGGCACGATCTTGGCTTACTGCAACCTCTGCCTCCCAGGTTCAAGTGATTCTCCTGCCTCAGCCTCCTGAGTAGCTGGGACTACAGGCACGTGCCACCACGCCCAGCTAATTTTTTTATTTTTAGTAGAGACGGGGTTTCACCGTGTTAGCCAGGATGGTCTTGATCTCCTGACCTCGTGATCTGCCCACCTCGACCTCCCGAAGTTACATTATTCTGCTTGTGCAGAATTTTCAGTCTTAAGCTATCCCCTGTAGAACAGATATTTGGAATTAGTGTACTTTTTAAACTATTACTGGCATGAGCCTTTCTTCTTAAATTGATCCAAAGGAATCAAACTATTAGCAAATATTACATGTTGTCTTAGTCCATTCAGGCTTCTATAACAAAGTACCATAGACTGAGTGAATCATAAACAACACAGAAATTGAATTCTCACAGTTCTGGAGGCTGGAAATCCAAGATCAGGGTGCCACTGTGGTCAGGTTCTGGTGAGAACCGGGTTGCTGGCCTAGTTGTATCCTCACATGGTGGAAAGAGAGCAAAGTAGCTCTCAGGCCTCTTCTTATAAGGGCACTAATCCCATTCATGGGGAGTTCTGCCCCCATGACCTGATTACCTCCCAAAGATCCCACCTCCTAATACCAGCACACTGCTGTTAGGGTTTCAACATCTAATTAGGGGATAAGAGGGGCAAACATTCAGTCCATAACAGTTGTCAACTTTTTAGCGTATATAAGAAAAGCATGTTTCTTCTTCTTTTTTTTTTTTTTCTTTTTTTGAGAAGGAGCTTTGCTCTTGTTGCCCAGGCTAGGGTGCAATGGCGCGATCTTGGCTCACTGCATCCTCCGCCTCCCGGGTTCAAGCAATTCTCCTGCCTCAGCCTCCTGAGTAGCTGGGATTACAGTCATGCGCCACCGTGCCTGGATAATTTTGTATTTTTAGTAGAGATGGGGCTTCACCATGTTGGTCAGGCTTGTCTCGAACTCCTGGCCTCAAGTGATTCACCCGCCTTGGCCTCCCAAAGTGCTGGGATTACAGGCATGAGCCACCACACCTGGCTTCTTCAATGCTTTTCTAAGTTTAATTGAAAAAGGAACCAAAATGGTATTTATGAATTAGAAGGGAGAGATGTAGATCTTAATGTATGTGACAGCTATAACCTAAAGGTTGCAAGGAAAGGACAAACCTAGTGGTAAGGTTGCTACATTCCTCTGGAAGTCATGAAATATTAATTTGAATAGGCTATAGGCTGGGCTCAGTTGCTCATGCCTGTGATCCCAGCACTATGGGAGGCCAAGGCAGGAGGAATCGCTTGAGCCCAGGAGTTCAAGACCATCCTGGCAGCATGGTGAAACCCCATCTCTACTAAAAATACAAAAAAATCAGCCGGGCATGGTGACCTGCACCTGTAGTCCCAGCTACTGGGGAGGCAGAGGTGGGAGGATTACTTGAGCGCAGGAGACAGAGGTTGCAGTGAGCTGAGATTGTGCCACTGTACTCCATCCTGAGCAGCAGAACCACACCCTGTCATTCATAAATAAATAAATAAATAAATAGTTTTTTCAAAATAGGCTATGAAATGCCTGTGTATTGTCATCCCTAGAACAACCACTGAAAAACTGAAAAACTGTACAAAGAGATTCAGGCAACTGAATAGATAACTTTTGACCTTGCTCAGATAGCCCAAAAGAGGGCAGTAGAAGGGAAGCCGCAACAACAACAACAACAACAACAACAACAACCAGAAGAAACAAAACAAATATTAAAATAGCAGACCTGCCTGGGCACGGTGGCACACGCCTGGAATCCCGCACTTTGGGAGGCCGAGGCCACAGGATCGCTTCAGCCCAGGAGTTAAAGACCAGCCTAGAAGACA
>NW_012108441.1:916954-919070 GCF_000951045.1 Mandrillus leucophaeus | reverse complement strand
AAAAAAAAAAAAAAAAAAAAAAAAATTCTCCAGCCAGACATGGGCAGTGTGTTAGTGTCCTATTGATGTTGTAACAAATTACCACAAAGCTAGTGGTTTAAAATGCCACATTTACGCATTGCAGTTGTGAAGGTCAGAAGTCTGCAATCTGTCACGCGGAGCTAAGGTCGAGGTGTGAGCAGGGCTGCGTTCCTTTCTGGAAGCTCCAGAGAGAATTGGTTTCTTGCCTGTCTAGTTTCTGGAGGCTGCCCCATTCCTTGTCTCACGGCCCCTTCCTCCAGCCGCAAAACCAGCAGTCCAGCGTCTTCCGGTCTCTTCCTGACTCTCCTTCTATCATCTCATCTCCCTCCCTGACCCTCTTGCCTCCCTCACACAAGAACCCTTGTGATGACACTAGCCCACCTGATTAAGCCGGGATCATCTCCCCATGGCAGGATCCTCAATTCCATCACAGCTGCAAAGCCTGTTTTGCCATGGAAGGCAACATAGCCACATACCCCCTTCCTTCCTTCCCGCCCTCCCTCCTTCCCACCTTCCTTAAGGACTTCCTTCCCCCCTTCCTCCCCTCCCTCTCTCCTTCCCTCCCTTCTTCTCTCCCTCTTTCCCTTCCTCCCTCCTCGTCTCCTTTTTCCTTTTGCTTTTTTTAAGGAAACGGAATTATATAATACTATTTTTGAAATCTGCTTTTTACTTACCAGTATTGGGAATGTTTTCCTTAATTATTCTGCAGCACAGTATTGAATTTTGGTGTGATATCCCATTATAAGGATATAAAATGGTTTGCTGAACGGTTCTCTAAGTGTGGTTTTAGGATTTTGCCTTTTTGTCCCAGTTGTAACCTCAGTTACAGAGTTCATTGGATGTGCCTTGCACTTAGATCTTTGCACACATCTCTGCTCATTTGCTCAGAATAAATTCCTTATTATGGAAACCCTGTAAGCAAAGGAGTCCAGTGGGATTTTGACTTCCGTGCAATGTTTAGTCCTACATACTGGGTAGCTGGCATCATTTGCCTTTTGGCAGCCTCATTTCTTACACAGGTTCCATTTGAACCTGTCCCCAATCTTAGCAGGTCAGTTTCACACACCAGGAATCACTCCACATCTTCCACTTGTCTTGCCTACCTAAACTGTGTTCCAGCAAGCCTGTAATTCAAGACTTAGCTAGAAAAAGGTCATTTCCCATGAGCTAACAGTATCTTTCCCAGCTGGTGCGGTGGCTCACGCCTGTAATCCCAATATTTTGGGAGGGTGAGACAGGTAGATCGCCCAAGCCCAGGAGTTGAAGACCAGCCAGGACAATAAAGCGAGACTCCATCTCTGCAAAAAATACAAAAATGAACCAGGCATGGTAGTGTGTGCCTGTGGCCCCAGCTACTTGAGAGGCTGAGGAGGGAGGATCTCTTAAGCCTAGGAGGTTGACTGAGGCTGCAGTGAGTTGTCGTTGTGCCACTGTACTCCAGCCTAGGTGAGAGTGAGACCCTACCTCAAAACAATAAAATTAAAATCAATGGTGTCTTTCCTAATGCATGGGTTGTCAGTGGCTTTCACAACTCAGTCTCATCCAGGTGGGTGCCACTTCTGCTAACACCTGTACTTATATATTACCACTGCTTAAAAAAAAATGTTGGCCGGGCACAGTGGCTCACGCCTATAATCCCAGCACTTTGGGAGGCCGAGGTGGGCAGATCACGAGATCAGGAGTTCGAGACCAGCCTGGCCAACACAGTGAAACCCCATCTCTACTAAAAACACAAAAAAATTAGCTGGGCATAGTGGCAGGTGCCTGTAATTCCAGCCACTCAGAAGGCTGAGGCAGGAGAATCGCTTGGACCCGGGAGGCGGAGGTTGCGGTGAGCCGAGATCATGCCATTGTACTCCAGGCTGGGTGACAAGAGTGAAACTCCGTCTTGAAAAAAAAAAAAATTACCGGGCTGGGCGCGGTGGCTCAAGCCTGTAATCCCAGCACTTGGGAGGCCGAGACGGGCGGATCACGAGGTCAGGAGATCGAGACCATCCTGGCGAACACGGTGAAACCCCGTCTCTACTAAAAAGTACAAAAAAATACTAGCCGGGCGAGGTGGCAGGCGCCTGTAGTCCCAGCTACTCGAGAGTCT
>NW_012108441.1:909843-916849 GCF_000951045.1 Mandrillus leucophaeus | reverse complement strand
AGGAGGCGGAGCTTGCAGTGAGCTGAGATCCGGCCACTGCACTCCAGCCTGGGCGACAGAGCGAGACTCCGTCTCAAAAAAAATAAAAAATAAAAATAAAAAATAAAAATTACCTGCAGGTGATACGAGTTAGATACCAGTTCTAGGGCTGGTGGGGAGAGAGAAATTAGGAGCCCATGCAGATGTTGGAGTGGACCCTGCAGGTCTATTGGCAAACATAGCCACCCTCCAAAGGCTGACAGAGCAAAAGAGGCTACATGATGAAGCAAAGGAAGCAACCAAAGGGTGGTGGCTGAAGTGACCTCAGGACCTAGGACTGATACCTGGATGAGCAGGGTGACTGGTGGAATGTGGGAACAGAACATTGAGGGAGGGCCTCAGAACCAGAAACCATGGCTACAGTGTTGATGAGAACTCCCAGCTGCCTGGACCAAGAAGCCAGTGCTGAAGAACTAGGCAGGTCATCCGAGAGGAGCTGTGTCCATGTCGGCCCCGCTGGCCAGGTGAGCTGACTGCCCTCCCCTTAAGCCACCAGTTCACGTGGAGACCACGTCACTAGGTAGCAGAGGTTCGTTCCTTCTTTATTGTGTGTGTGTGTGTTTTTTTTTTTTTTATTGTGGTAAAGTATATGTAACACAAAATTGACCATTTTAGCTGTTTAAATGTACAGTTCAGTGGTAGTAAGTACATGTAATTGTTGGGTAACTGTCACCACTGTCTACCTCCAGAACTTTTTATCTTCCCCAAATGAAACTCTGTCCCTGTGAAACATGCACTCCCCATTAGCTCCCTCCAGCCCCTGGCAACCACTGTCTACTTTCTGTCTATGAGTTTGACTCTCTATTATAGGTACCTCCCGTATGGGGAGCCAGACAGTATTTGTCCTTTTGTGAGTGGCTTCTTTCACTCAGTGTAATGTCTTCGAGGTTCGTTTATGTGGTAGCCTGTGTCAGAACTTCCTTCGTTTTTGAGACTGTGGACAGAGATCGTATTTCTGGCGTCGGTATAGACCACATTTGGCTTCCATTGTCTGTGGGGGGGCACTTGGTTTGTTTCCGCCTTTGGTTACTGTGAATAACGTTGCTATGAACATGGGTGTAGAAATATGTCTTTGAGTCCCTGCTTTCACATCTTTTTGGGTATATACCCAGAAATGGAATTGCTGGATCACATAGCAAATCTTTTTTTTTTCCTAAGAGGAACTCTCCCTCTGTCACCCAGGCTGGAGTGCAGTGGTGTAATCTCGGCTCACTGCAACTTCCGCCTCCCAGGTTCAAGCAATTCTTGTGCCTCAGGCTCCCAAGGAGCTGGGAATACAGGGACATACCACCACGCCCAGCTATTTTTTTTTTTTTTTTTTCTAGAAGAGACAGGATTTCACCATGTTGGCCAGGCTAGTCTCGAACTCCTCACCTCAGGTGATCTGATCCACCCGCCTCAGCCTCCCAAAGTGCTGGCATTACAGGCGTGAGCCACCACTCCTGGCCCCCTGGATCACATGACAATTATTTGTTCAGTTTAGTTTTGTTGTTGTTGTTGTTGTTTTGAGACAGAGTCTTGCTCTGTTGCCAGGCTGGAGTGCAGTGGTGTAATCTCGGCCCACTGCATCATCCGCCTCCTGGGTTCAAGCAATTCTCCTGCCTCAGACTCTCGAGTAGCTGGGACTACAGGTGCGCACCACCATGCCCAGCTAATTTTTGTATTTTTAGCAGAGACAGGGTTTCACCATGTTGGCCAGGCTGGTCTCAAACTTCTGACCTCAGGTGATCCGCCCACCTGAGGCTAACGCAGGAGACTCGCTGAAACCCAGGAGGGCTTGCAGTGAGCGAAGATCACACACCACTGCACTCCAGCCCTGGGTGACAGAGCAAGACTCTGTCTCAAAAAAATATTTATATTTATAGTGAGTGTATGTTCTTACACTAAGGATGGTAAATAAAGTAGGAATCAGGAGGCCTTCACAGGACTGGTGTTACTGGATTAGCATTGAAGATGGAGTCACTTGTCTCCACAAAGGGCTGTTCCTATATCTGCATCTTCTCTGAAGGACCATCTCGAAATATGCCAAAAAAGGATATTTCTTTTGTGTATGAACCTGTTTGATACCTAGTGAAACCTACGGACCTTTCTCCAGAAAAGATGCAAAAACAAGATGCCCAGGATTACACTTATTTTGAAATACAGTTATTGAGCCAGGCACAGTGGTTCATGCCTATAATTCTAGCACTTTGGGAGGCCGAGGTGGGAGGATCATTTGAACCCAGGAGTTTAAGACCAGCCTGGGCAACATAACAAGACCCCCATCTCTACAAAAAAATACAAAAAGAAATTAGCTGAGTGTGGTGGGACACGCCTGTGGTCCCAGCTACTTGGGAGGCTGAGGCAGGAGGATGGTTTTCGCCCAGCAGGTTGAGGCTGATTGAGCTATGATCACTTCACTGCACTCCAATCTGGGAGACAGAGTGAGACTCTGTCTCAATAATAATAATAATCATTTGTTCAAGATTACCTTGCCAAAAAGAATGATGCTATAAATGTGGCATCTGCCAGGAATGTTCTGGCCATTAGGAGGGATTTCTGACATCAGCCTGGAACAACCTCTGACCCATCCCTCCCCAGCGTGCCTCCTCGATAAAGTTCAGACCCTCAATGTTCTCCAGCAATTCTTTCTTTCCTTCCTCCCTCCCTCCCTTCCTCCCTCCATCCCTCCTGCCCTTCCATTTCTCCCTCCCTCCCCCACTTCCTTCCTTCCTTCCTTCCTTCCTTCCTTCCTTCCTTCCTTCCTTCCTTCCTTCCTTCCTTCCCCTCACAATGTCTATTTCATCCCATCTTTATTCGTCACTTAAAAATGAGTATCTCTTTCCAGAGTGGATCTTCCTTGGGGAGTCGGGAGAGGTATGTGAGCTACTCCTCTGCACCCTTCCCAGCACCCAGGAGAGCCTTTCAAAGTTTTCTGCGTATACATGTGGGTGTCTTTTTTTTTTTTTTTTTGAGACGGAGTCTCACTCTGTTGCCCAGGCTGGAGTGCAGTGGTGAGATCTCGGCTCACTGCAAGCTCTGCCTTCCAGGTTCACGCCATTCTCTTGCCTCAGCCTCCCGAGTAGCTGGGACTACAGGCGCCCACCACCACGCCTGGCTAATTTTTTGTATTTTTTTTTAGTAGAGACGGGGTTTCACCATGTTAGCCAGGATGGTCTCTATCTCCTGACCTCATGATCCACCCACCTCGGCCTCCCAAAGTGCTGGGATTACAGGCGTGAGCCACCGTGCCCGGCCACATGTGGGTGTCTTTTAAAAACAAAACTGGCGGCATACAACTACACACACACACACACAAAAACACACACACAAGGAGACACAAACACACAAGGAGACACACAAATACACACAAACATACAAACACACAAAGAGACACACACACACACACATATATATAAAACAACATGTATATTTATACATTCTTTTGCATCCTTTTCCCATTTAGCA
This sequence comes from Mandrillus leucophaeus, assembly GCF_000951045.1. Taxonomy (NCBI): domain Eukaryota; kingdom Metazoa; phylum Chordata; class Mammalia; order Primates; family Cercopithecidae; genus Mandrillus; species Mandrillus leucophaeus. The sequence goes on along the minus strand of NW_012108441.1, from coordinate 913,363 downwards.
AACAGTGACAATTTCCTGTCATTAAAATGCTTTTGAAGACTTCATTGTAAATGGTTGAATAATATGCTATATCACCTGGAATTATGAAATGTACTTAAGCATCTGTATTGCTTCACATATTACTTGTCTCCAGATTTCTCTTACTCCTAGTGTCAGCAACACCCCTGGTGAGCATCAGTGCCCAGACACTTTGATCCCACTTCTCTGATTTGTCCACTAGAATTAATTCCAAGAAGTGGGAGATTGGGTCAGGAGACACCCATGTTTTTATTACTCTTGATAATAATTTTTTTTTTTTTGAGACAGAGTCTCGCTCTGTTGCCCAGGCTGGAGTGCAGTGGTGCTATCTCTGCTCACTGCAGCTTACGACTCCTGAGTTCAAGCGATTCTCCTGCCTCAGCCTCCCAACTGGCTGGGACTACAGGCGTGCACCACCACGCCTGGCTAATTTTTGTATTTTTAGCGGAGACGGGGTTTCGCCATGTTGGCCAAGCCAGGCTCAAACTCCTGACCTCAAGAGATCTGCCCTATTCGGCCTCCCAAAGTGCTGGGATTACAGGCGTGAGCCACCATGCCTGGCCTTATTCTTGATAATTAATTAATACACTTTTATGTTTGTGTCTCTCTATGCTCGCCATTTTTTTCCAATTAAAAAAGTAATATACTTTAAGACATGAAAAGAAAAATCAGTAATCCTAATATTTAGATGCATCTCATTTTAGCTTCCCAGCATATTTTATGATAGGCAAAAATAAGATTATACTACTATATATACTAACGAGTTTGTTACCTGAATTTTAGATTCAATGCACCATGGACATTTTCCCATGTTACTAAATCTTTTTCTACTTTACTATCTGCAAAGTATTATAATAAATGAATGGCTTCACTTTAACATATACTAGGTAGTAAAGTGTATTTCTGTACTCAAATTAATCAATCTTCCATTGCTTGACAACTTTTTTATTGGAGACAGGGTCTTGCTATGTTGTCCAGACTGGTCTCAAACTCCTGGGCTCAGGCAAGTTTCCTGAGACAACTGTTTCATGAAATATTTTTTATTGTTTTCTTATTTTAAATAATCATGCTTATTGCAGAAATATTTGAAAATACTGAACAGCCAGGCACCATTAAAAAATTACAATCTGAGTGTCACAAATGGACACAACATTGCGTGAAAGAAACCAGTCACACAAAAGCATTGACCGTATGATCCCCATTTTGAAAAACAGGCAAAATAGAAGTAAGGTGTGTGGGGATGCATGCTGAGATGATAAAACTATGAAAGCAAGCAAGGAAGTGGGAATATTGTGTATCTGAAATGCAATGGTGGCTCCATGAGTGTTCACCTCATCATCATTAATTGAGCTGCACACTTGTGTGCTTTTCTATATGTGTGTGACCCTTCACAATCCAAATAGCTTAGAAAAAACTCAGAATCTCTCAAACCCAGTTAAAAATGTCTCCTAATAGCTTAGGATATAGACTTTCTGTTCCATTTGTATCTATGATTATATCATACATATTATTTTGAAACATGTAATTTGTATTTGAAATATTATGGACACCTCCCTTTTGGTCACATAGAATGGCAACTAGAATGGCTGTCATGAAAAACATTAAAAATACCAAATGTTGGAGAAAATATGGAGAAACTGGAACCTCCATCATTGCTGGTGGGAATACAAAATGGTGCAGCCACGTGGGAGAACAGTTTAGCAATTTATAAAAAGTTAAATGTGCACTTACCATATGAACCACCAATTTCACTCCTAGGCATCTACACCAGATAAACAAGGACATATGCCCATACAAACTTTTATATTCAAGTGTTCATGACAGCATTATTTATAATAGCCAAAACAATGGCACTAACCCAAATGTCCAAAAGCTGATGAATGAACAAACTGTGGTCTATCCACACAATGGAACACCATTCAGCAATGAAAAGGGACAACCTTCTCATACCTGCTTCAACATGGATGACCCTTGAAACCGTGCCGTGTGAAAAGAGCCACACAAAACTATTACACCTTGTATGATTCCATTTGTATTGTCAATGTTGGCATATAGCTCCATCACGTAGACATAGCATAAATTCTTTCACCATGCCCTATTGTTGGACTTGATGTTGTTTCCCAGTTTCCAATATTACAAACAATGCTGTGATGACCATCTTTGTGGCTATATATTTGTGGCCGACCTTATCTATGTCTTTGCACCAATGCCCAGAAGTGGAACTGCCAGTCTGAAGGTGTGTGCATTTTAAGGCTTTCGGGAAATATTGTGGAGTGGCCCTGCACAAAGTTTGCTCAGACTGCACTCCCACTAACAGAGCGAGAGGGTCTAGTGTCTCCTTTCTCCAATACAACACCTGGGAGGCTGTTCCAGGTCCCGGGATCCCCCCCTCACCATGCTCTGTATTTGTTTGTAGTTTCGTGGGTGCACTGCCACCATGTCCTGGTTCTGCAACAGTGCCAACTGCCAATTTTCAGTCTTCACCCTTACCACCATAGGATGGATCCTCTCCTGTACGTCCATGGGCCTTGTGGAGTGGCGAATATGGTACATGAAAGACACCCCGCTCTACCCTCCTGGGATCGCCTGCGTGGGAATATTTAGAGTCTGCATTTACCGGCATCGCACCAACAGCACCACAACCAAATTCTGTTACCGATACAGCTACCAGGACACCTTTCTCCCTTTTGAAATTTACATGGCTCAACGCTTCCTACTGACTGCCAGCATTTTCGGATTCTTCGGGAGAGCCTTTAACATCCTTGCACTTAGAAACACGTCTGTGAAAATATTTGAGGAGGACACCTGCAATTCATTCATTGTTTCAGGAGTTTTCAACATTGCTGCTGGTGTCTTTATCTTAATTGCTGTGCTCCAGAACTACGATGCCATCATAAACTCATGGGGAATCACCTTCCCGCCATCTCTCCAAATGCCCTTCAAGCCAGATGTGCAGGAAGTTGGCACTGCCATTCAAGTGGCAGGGATAGGTGTCTTGCCTATGCTGTTAACTGGGATGTTTTCTCTATTTTACAAATGTCCCCTGTACTGCCAAGAGCATCCTGATATTTCAGAAACGTGAATTTCCTGGTTGCATTGGCTTTGCAAATCCAAGATTTCTGGGAGTTTATGGAAAATGTTATTAGCATGCTCTACCAAATATTTCCAACGACTCAAGACCATGGCATGTGTAGTTGGGGACAGAAGGTGGCCAACTGTCTCCTTCTGTTATCTTGTGTATCTGAATGTGGTTCACTGATTTGCTCGTTGAATTGAGAACTTTTATTTAAAAGTCTTCCCACCTGCCAGTTGGTCTTATTGCATCTGAATTTTAATTATTGTTGGCTAAAGCAAATAACCCTATAAACTAAGGGTAGGGAAATAAGAGTTTCTGAGTACATTAACTTTTAACATTTCCCTCTCAAACTTTTGCTACAAACAATCATAGGCCGGGCGTGGTGACTTACGCCTGTAATCCCAGCACTTTGGGAGGCTGAAGTGG
>NW_012108441.1:906952-909098 GCF_000951045.1 Mandrillus leucophaeus | reverse complement strand
TATTAAACTCTTAAAAGGTGGACACTTCTTGCATAGCCATATATGTAAAAAACTGAGCAGTTATTCCTCGTTATGAAATAGTCAGAATGTTTAGATGCCTTAAAAATAATTCTGTAGTTTTATTTGTCCCACACAAAGTGTTCACTCTGCCTCTGAAGTGTTCATCTAAAGCACTCCCCAGCACACACACACACACACACACACACACACACTGCAACCCCTCTGCCTTTTTTTTTTTTTTTTTTTTTTTTTTTTTGAGGCAGGGTCTCGCTCTGTCACCCAGGTTAGAGTGCAGTGGCATGATCAAGGATTGGTGCAGCCTTGACCTCCAGGTTCTGGTGATCCTCCCACCTCAACCTCCAAAGTAGCTGGGACTACAGGCGTGCACCACCATGCTCGCCTAATTGTTTGTATTTCTGTAAAGATGAGGTCTTGCCATGTTGCCCACACAGGTCTTGAACTCCTGGGTTCAAGGGATCTTCTTGCCTCAGCCTCTCAAGCACTGAGATTACATGTAAGAACCACCGTGCCTGACTTCATGTGCCTTTTTAATAAATGATTTTGATTTGCTGAAGAAAGTGGGTTAATTTAACTCTGTTACCTCTAGAGGCTTGATTAGAGTCCTAGTCGGTTCTCAGAGGAAGAGTGTTTCATAGGTGGTACCATGTACTTCCTGCTGACTGCACTATGCCAAGGGTACATGGTCATTATCCCTTTCAGTGATGCTAAGATTGATCAGTGGATCCATGAGGGGAACGCCTGATCCCTTTTGTAAGTTGCCTCATCAAACTTCCACCCAACCCTAATGGTTTCATCTATTGATGGTCCTTGTTTGAATAAATTACCGCATTAAGGATTGCGAGTGGTGACCTTTCCTTTCTTCCATCCCTCCCCCTCCCTCTCTCCCTCGTTCTCTTCCTTTCCTTCTTTCCTCCCTCCCTTCCTTCCCTCCTTTCCTTCTTTCCTCTTTTCATTCTCTCCTTCCCTCCTTCCCTCCTTCTCTTTTTCTCTTCCTCTCTCCCTCCCTCGCTCTGTTCCTCCTTCATTCCATCCCTTCCTCCCTTCCTCCCTCCTCTCGCTTTTTTCCTCCTCTTTCTCCCTTCTTCCCTCCTTCTCTTCGTCCCTCCTTCCCTAATTCTTTCCTTCTGTTTCTCTTTCTGCCCTTCCCTCTCTCCCTCCTTCCCTCCTTCTCTCTCTCCCTCCTTCCTTCCTTCGCTTCTTCTTTCCCTCTCCTCTTCCCTCTTTCCCTTCCTCCCTCCTTCCCTCCTTTTCTCTTTCTCCCCCTCCCTCCTTCCCTCCTTCCCTTCTTCCTACAGGAATCTCTGTTGCTCAGGTTAGAGTGCAGTGGTAGGATCATGGGTCACTGTAATCTCACACTCTTGAGCTCAAGCAACCCTCCCACCTTAGCTTCCCGAGTAGCTGGGACGACAGGTGTGTGCCACCATGCCCAGCTAATTTCCGATAAGTTTTTGTAGAGATGGGATCTCACTATGTTGCCCAGGCTGGTCTCCCACTCCTGTCCTCAAGCAATCCTCCTGTCTCGACCTCCCAAAGCTGCAAGTGGTGACTTTCTAATGTGAACATTCTAGCCAGATATATCAGCTGGGATGCTTTTGTGTGAGGGCCTATGGTCCCAGCTACTCAGGATGCTGAGGTGTGAGACTCTCTTGAGCCCAAGAGTTGGAGACCAGCCTGGGTGAGACCCCGTCTCTAAAAAAATAAAATAAAAAGTTTCCGTCATCAACTATGGCTATTTAGTTACTCTAAAATTCAGTGCACACACACAGAAAAGGCAGACTAAATGTTTCGTTCTTTGCTCCAATTGTTGATTTCTAGAGTGAAAAGGAGAATGCCCTAGTTAACATTAGGGTTGACCAATGTATTGGTTGTTTTCACTATTTCCATTTTCTTTTTCTTTTTCTTTCTTTGAGATAGGGTCTCACTGTTGCCCAGGCTGGAGTGCAGTGGTGCGATCTCAGCTCACTGCAACCTCCACCTCCCAAGCTCAAGTGATCCTCCAACCTCAACCTCGAGAGTAGCTGGGACTACAGGTGCATGCCACCATTCCCAGCTAGATTTCGTATTTTGTGGAGATGGCATTTCACCATGTTGCCCAGGCTGGTCTTGTACTCCTGAGCTCAAGGCT
>NW_012108441.1:897217-901737 GCF_000951045.1 Mandrillus leucophaeus | reverse complement strand
TATATATATTTTTTTTGAGATGGAGTCTTCCTCTGTTGCCCAGGCTGGAGTGCAGTGGCGCGATCTTGGCTCACTGCAACCTCTGCCTCCCAGGTTCAAGGAATTCTCCTGTCTCAGCCTCCCAAGTAGCTGGGATCACAGGTGCGCACCACCATGCCCAGCTAATTTTTGTATTTTTAGTAGAGACAGGGTTTCACCATATTGGTTAGGCTGATCTCGAACTTCTGACCTCAGGTGATCCACTTGCCTCAGTCTCCCAAACTGCTGGGATTACAGGTGTAAGCCACCACGCCCAGCCCCCAAAATTATTTTTTTCATGTACAGTCTAGAAATTCCCTCATCTCATAATCTTCAGCTTATTTTTTTGAGCCAGAGTTTCACTCTGTCACCCAGGCTAGAGTGCAGTGGCACGATCTTGGCTCACTGCAAGCTCCACCTCCCGGGTTCACGCCATTCTCCTGCCTCAGCCTCCCAATCTCTAGCTTATTTTTTAAACAAATTAACTTTACCAATTAAAAACCTTCCTAGAATATTAATGAGCACAGATATATTATGCTGAAACCCGTTCTATTAAACAGCTTTGAGTATTGGTTTCTACACTTAAGGTTTAAGAAAAAATAGGAAATTTAATAAAATTGAATTCACACTGAAGTCATTTTCCATTCTTTCAAGAAACATGACTAAAACGTATGTTAATATTTTAAAAAGGAAGGATTTTACTGCAGAAACCCTATCCCAGGAGCACAGCAAACTCTACATGCAGTAAGATTGTGTAGCAGTTTCATGAATGTCACTCCCATAATCTGCATGGTGGCAGTGACGTAGTTCTCATTACACTTTTTTGTCTTGTTATTGAAATATTTAAATAATATTTTAATAACATTTTCTTGAAGTATAATTCACAGACTGTAAAATTCACCCTTTAATGTGTCCAATTCAGTACTTTTTAATGTATTCACAGAGTTGTACAACCATCACTGCTGTCTAATTGCAGAATATTTTCACCCCAAAAAGGAACCCCATGCCCTTTAGCAGTGCCCATTACTCTTTGAGGCTTTCTTTTTCACCCCTCCACAAGATTTCCAGGTGTATCTTGTACATGTCAGGCACAAGACCTTGAATCAGCTATGCAATTCCTTTAGTGAGTCCTGAAGATGAAGACGGGATTTAGAAACCACAATTTGGGCACTAGCGGTGCTTATTCACTCAGTTGTCATTACATTTAGGTCTTTGTAGTGAACAGAACCAGGATGTATAACTTTTTTTTTTTTTTTTTTTTTTTTTTTGAGACAGAGTCTCACTCTGTCACCAGGCTGGCATACAGTGGCAAGATCTCGGCTCACTGCAACCATGCAACCACTGCCTGTCAGGTTCAAGCAATTCTCATGCCCCAGCCTCCTGAGTAGCTGGGACTACAGGCGTGTGCCACCATGCCTGGCTAATTTTTGTATTTTCAGTAGAGATGAGGTTTCACCATGTTGACCAGGCTGGTCTCAACTCTTGGCCTCAAGAGATCTGCCAGCCTCAGCTTCCTAAAGTGCTGAGATTACAGGCATGAGCCACCATGCCTGGCCTGTAATGATTTTCTTTTTATGGTTATGTCACTAATTTGATAAACAGTTAAATTTATTCATTTTGGTTTGTTTTCTATTTTTGATATTATTACTTTTGTCTTTTTGACATAGTTTTCTATGGGATTACCTTTGTCTTTTTGACATAGTTTCCATTTTGAATATGTGGAATATTTACATAATTTTCAAAGTCAACATTATATAACCATATTTATTCAGAAAAATCTGAATAAATGTACATTTCTGTTTATATTATATTCTCTCCCACCATAGGTAACTTTTACATTTCTGGTTCATTTTGCAGTTTTTTGGGTTTTTTCTTTTTTTTGGCAGATAGAAGGGTATGTGTTTATATTTATTCCATTTCTTACAAAATACTATCATAATATATATATTTTTTGACACCTTGCTTTTTCACCTGACAATAAATTCCTGGAGATTGCTCTATATCAATGTGTAGAGATTTTCTCATTGTTTTTATGGCTGCATAGTATTCCATTGTGTGGATGTACCCTCGTTTGTTCAATCAGTTATATATGTGCATGTGTTTGTGTCTATGTGTGTGTGTGTGTCTGTGTGTGTGTGTGTGTGTGTGTGTACATAACTTTGTGCATACATCTTTTTGCATTTTGCCAGTGTATCTTTGGGACAGATTCCTAAGGCTACTGGATTAAAGGGTAAGCAAATCTGTAATTTTAAAAACTTATTGCAAATTTTTTCACTATAAAAGTGACCCATTTTGCACTCCTGTGAGCAATCTATGAGAATGTCGGCTTCCTCACAGCCTTGTCAAAATAATATATTGTAAAACTTTTGAATTTTTTCAACATAATAGGTGAGAAGTGGTATCTCAGCATCATTTTTAATGTGTATTTCTGGGCAGGGCAGGGAGGGGAGTTGTTCTGTTTTTTAGAGATGAGGTCTCACCATTGCCCAGGCTGGTCTCAAACTCCTGGGCTCAAGCAATCCTTTTGCCTCAGCCTCCGAGAGTGCTGGGATTACAGGTGTGAGGCACCATACTCAGCCATGTATTTCTTTTATTAGTGAGGTTGAACATTTTTTGAAATGTTTTAGGTCTGTTTTATTTTTTTTTAATGTTCTCTCAGTTATCTATTGCTGCGTAACAAATTAACCTAGCACTTAATGGCTTAAAGCAACACCCAATTGTTATCTCACAGCTTCTATGGATCAGGAGTTTAGGCACAGCTTCTGCTTCACATTCTCTCACATAGTTGCAGTCAAAATGCCAAGCTGGTCTGTGGTCTCATCTGAAGGCTCAGAGGGGAAGAATCCACTCTATTGCTTGCACACATTGTTGCTGGCAGAATTTATTCACTTAGTTCCTCACAAGCTATTGGACAGATTCTTGTTTCTTGCCATACAGGGATCTCCATAGAACTTCTCCCAGCATGGCAGTTGGCTTCACCAGAGCAATAAGTGAGATGGCCAGAGAGAGTGCTGGCAAGAGTACTAACAAGAAGGAAGGAGGCACAACCTTTTTTTTTTTTTTTTTTTTGAGACAGGGTCTCACTCTGTCATGGCTCACTGCAGCCTCGGTCTCCCAGGGCTGAAGCAATCCTCCCGGCTCAGCCTCCCAGAGAGCTGAGACTACAGGCCCACAGAACCATGCTCAGATAATTTTTTAAAAATTTTTTTGTGGAGACAGTGTCTCACTTTGTTGCCCAGACTGGTCTTGAACTCCTGGGCTCAAGCAATTCTGTCTTAGCTTCCCAAAGTGCTGGGATTATAGGCATGAGCCACTACACCCGGCCCACAATCATTTTGTAACCTAACCACAGAAGTCATCTCCCATCATTCTTGCTGCTTTTTATTCATTAGAAGTGAGTGGCTAAACCAGCCTGCACTCTATGAGAAAGAATGAAGGGTGTGAATGTGAGGAAGGTGGGGACCTCTGAGGGCCATGTCACAAGCTGCCTGCTATAATACCTACTCATGTTTCTAGCCCATTCCTCTACTGAGTTGTTGGTATGCTTGATTTTTAAGAGCTCTTATTATATTATAGAGTCCTTTGTGCTCTCAGTTACAAATACTTTCCTTAATTTATCATTTGTTTTGGTACTTTGTTTATGGATCTTTTGTTATGCAGATTTGAGGGGGTAAAGGTTACCTACTGTAAAATTTACCGATCTTTATTTTATTGCTTCTGGTATTTGAGTCATAAGTATAATGTATAAGTATACAGTTGGCCCTCCATATCTGTGGGTTCCCCATCCATGCATGCAACCAACCATGGATCAAAAATATTTGAGGATGGATGTGGTGGTTCATGCCTGTAATCCCAGCACTTTGGAAGGCCAAGGCGGGCAGGTCACTTGAGGCCAGGAATTTGAGACTGGCCTGGCCAACATGGTGAAACCTCATCTCTACTAAAAATACAAAAATTAGCTGGGCATGGTGGCACACACCTATAATCCCAGCTGCTCAGGAGAATGAGGCAGGAGAATCCCTTGAACCTTAGAGGCAGAGGCTGTGGTGAACTGAGATCACACCACTGTACTCCAGCCTGGGTAACAGAGCGAAACTCTGTCTCCAAAAAACAAAAATTGAAAAATAATTGCATCTATACTGAACATGTATAGACTTATTTTTCTTGTCATTATTTTCTGAAAAATACATTATAACAACTATTTACATAGCATTTACATTATGTTAGGTATTATAAGTAATCTAGAGATGGTTTGAAGTATACAGGAGGATGTGCATAAGTTATATGTAAATATTACATCATTTTACATCAGGGATTTGACATCTGCAGATTTTGGTGTCCAGGGGAGGTCCTGGAACAAATCCCCTACAGATACTGAGGGGTGACTATATTTTTTCCACTCTTATGTGATAAAGGTATTTCTTCATTTTTTTCCCCTATTACTTGAATGGTTTTGTTTTTACTGTATTCATTTGGAATTTATCTTGACATACAGGATAAAT
>NW_012108441.1:883645-897087 GCF_000951045.1 Mandrillus leucophaeus | reverse complement strand
CTCCTACCTCAGCCTCCCAAGGAGCTGGGACTACAGGCATGCACCACCATGCCTGGCTAATTTTTATGTTTTTAGTAGAGATAGGGTTTCACCTTGTTGGCCAGGCTGGCCTCAAACTCCTAGCCTCAGGTGATCCACCTACCTCGGCCTCCCAAAGTGCTAGGATTACAGATGTGAGCCACTAAGATGCTATCTTTTTCATACACTAAATTTCCATAGATATTGGGCTAATTTCTGGACATTCTGTTTGACTCCTTCAGCGTTCTTTGTATATTCATGTACCCATAGTATAGAGTTTTAAGTTTTAAAGACTGTATTAGTCAGGGTTCTCCAGAGAGACAGAACCAATAAAAGATATACATACAGACAGGTATGTGGGAAGAGATTTATTAGGGGAATTAGCTCACATGATTATACAGGCCATCTGCAAGCTGGAGACCTTGGGATGTCAGTAGCATGATGCCCAAGATCAGAAGCTTCAGAACTAGGTTAAGCTGTAATTCTCAGTCCAAGACCAAAGGCTGATATAAGTGGGGTGCTGATGTAAATCTCGGAGTCCAAAGGCCAGAGAACCTACAGCTCTGATGTTTAAGAATGGGGAAGAAGGGTGTCCCACACAGGAGAGACGGAAGGAGAGAGACAGAGACAGAGAGAGACAGAAAGAATTTGTTTTTCCTCTTTTTTGTTCTATTTGGGACCCCAGCTGATTGGATGGTACCTGCCCACATAGATCTTTCCCACCCAGTCTGCTGACTCACACGCCAGTCTCTCTGGAAACATCTTCAAAGACACTCAGAAATAATGCTTTACCAACTCTCTATGTATTCCTCAGTGCAGTCGAGTTGACATCTAAAATTAGCCATCACAGAGACTTCTTTTAAAATAATATGTATGTTATGTATTATCTTATTCCCACTCCACCCCTAGGACTTTCTTAATTATTTCTGTTTATTTTTCCATATAAATTTTGTGATCAACTTGTCTTGCTCCAGTCTGGGGGGGAAATCTCTTAATGTTTTTATTAGGATCATGTCAAGTTTATATGTTAACTTAGGGATAATTTACATATTTATAATAGTGAGTCTCCTTTTTGGAGAACATGGTACATCTGGTACATGGTACATAGTATATCTTTTCCTTTGTTCAAGTTCAGTTTTGCATTTTGAGGAATGTTTAGAACACTTTTATTTGCATTGGGTTGTTTCCAGTATGGTGCAATTATGAATAAAGCTACTATGTCCATTTGCATTTGGGTTTATGCATGAATGCAAGTTTCCATTTCTCTTGGTTAGGTATCTTAGAGTAGGATTGCTGGGGGGTATGTTAAATCTAATTCATTCTTAGACTTTCAACCCATGCAGAGTGATACTTTTTCCATTCAGCATTTATAGTTGTCAGCATTAAATATTTCTTCTCTTTTGTTGTACTAATACAACCAATAGTTTTGTTTTGTAACTTGTATAAGGAGCATAGGTCTTATTTATACAAATTTAGGTAACTGCTCTCGGGGTCCCACTCAGCAAGTACGACTTTCATGAACTGTGGAATGCCTTTTTCTCCCAAACTTGAAGGGTGGTTTAACTAGCTCCCAGAGTAACTTCTAAAGCCCTGAACACCCTTAGTTGATTACAATCCAAAAATCATACTTAAGGCCAACTCAGGGGACAGATAACTTTAGCTCATTCACTCGCTGATGAATTCCTTCACCAAACATTAATGTCTTTCACGTGAGAGATGCCACCAAGATCTATGGCGTAACATATAAGAAACACACACCATCTACTGTGTATCTTGATTGCCCACAGCTCTTGTTTGCCCACAGGTGTTTACAAGGCCTCAATCAGGCTGGGCACCGGTGGCTCACGCCTGTAATCCTAGCACTTTTGGAGACCAAGGCAGGTGGATTGCCTGAGCTCAGGAGTTCAAGACAAGCCTGGGCAACATGGCAAAACCCCGTCTCTATTAAAAATATGAAAAATTAGCTGTGCATGGTGGTGCGCACCTGTAATCCCAGCTACTGGGGAGGCTGAGGCAGGAGAATCACTTGAACCCGGGAGGTGGAGGCTGCAGTAAGCCGAGATCATGCCACTGCACTCCAGCCTAGGTGACGGAATGAGACTCTGTCTCAAAAATAAATAAATAAAAAGAAAAGAAAAGAAAAGAAACATACCATGTGTGCAGGTGCTCTCTGCTCTGACACAGAAGTGCTCCCTGAGATAAGCCCTCCAAAAGTTCTGGGATTACAGGCGTGAGCCACTGCACCCAGGCTCCAACATAAATTTTCTAAGAACAGTCTAACTAATTAGATTTCTACTTTTCTTTAGTTTACCTGCTACTTAGCTTGATTGACATTGTAGGTAGAAAGAGCTGCAAGGCATTCTGGGATGTGAGTGGCTGCCCCACTGGGAAGAAACAAGAAGGCCCAGTCCTGGTAGAGCAAGGACTGGGAGGTGTGGCTGAGGTCACAAAGGTTGGCTTCTGTTGAGCCAGCATAGTTCTGTGGGGTTACTATCTTCACCCCACAAACCAGGCCTGCAGCTGGGCCAGAAAAGGAGCCCCAGGGAAGAAGTCAGGCTAGAAGCTCAGTCACTGCTGTAGGGAGGCAAAATGAAGGCCATGAAATGGCCCTCCATGGCTGCAGGGCTGATTCCAGACCTTACTGGCAATGCATAGAGCTGCCACTCAGAGTCTTCCCATACTGGAACTCATTTCCCATTTCAGAGCAGCAGCCATTGCTATTCCTTGAGAACCATGACCCTTTGTACCTTTGGCGGGAATTGATATGAACATCACCCTCAGATCTGAAGCCACATGCATTAGGCTGTTCTTGCATTGCTATAAAGAAAATACCGGAGACTGGGTAGTTTATAAAGAAAAGAGGTTTAATTGGCTCATGGTTCTGCATACTGTACAGGAAAAATGGCGTCGGCATTTGCTTGGCTTCCGGGGAGGCCTCAGGGAGGTTTTATTCATGGCAGAAGGTAAAAGCAGAGCAGGCAGCTCACATGGTGAAAGCAGGAGCAAGTGAGAAAAAGAGTGTGGCGGGAGGGTGTGGCAGCCATTGCGCACCTAATAAATCCTGCACACTGTTAAACCACCAGATCATATGTGAACTCAGAGCGACAGCTCACTCGTCACCAAGGGGACGGCCCAAGCCATTCATAAGGGATCTGCCCCTGTGATCTGAACAACTCCCACCAGGCCCCACCTCCAATATTGGGGATTACATTTCAACAGAAGATTTGGGCAGGAACAAATATTCAGACTGTATCACTAACTAAATATGGCTGGAGTTTTCAGTAAGTCTGAGTTGGGAATTTGCATTTCTGGCAAGTCTCCAGTGAATGCTGACACTCTTGGTGCAGGGACCAGCTGCTGGGAAACATTCCTAACTAGAGTCTTCCTCCTTCTACCTAAAGCTCACTCATTTTGAACACCTGGATGAATTATTAGTCATTTAAAAATTAACTCATCAGTGATTACTTTGCTATAAATATTTTATTTCAAGACTGCTACAAAGAAGGCATTATATTCTTGCTCCTTCCCATGTCTTAGTGTTCTGACAGCACTGGTTGTTTTCAATATCACCTCTTTACCTCCCACATTAATGACAGCATGTCAACATTTTCGAGCACAGGACAAACTGGCTTCTCGTAGGGTGTGATATTTGATTTTGAAGTGGGAAAATCAAGCATAAATTCACTCCTTCAAGGAAACTTGGAAACTTTTTTTTTTTTTTTTCTGAGACAGTGTCTGTCACTCAGGCTGGAGTGTAGTGGTGTGATCCTGGCTCACTGCAACCTCTGCCCCCTGGGCTCAAGCAATCTTCCCACCTCAGCCCCCAGAGGGGCTGGGACCACAGGCGCACACCACAACATCTGGCTAATTTTTTATATTGTTGCCCAGGCTGGTCTCAAACTCATGAGTTTAAGCCTCGGCCTCCCAAAGTGCTGGGATTACAGGCCTTGAGGCACCTGGCCTCAAGGAAACTTTTTAATTGATACTTAATAGCAAGCAACAACAGATAACAATTAGGCCAATCTGTGGCAGGAAAAACAAAGAAAGGGGAGAGGAGAGAAAGAAACTCACTTTCTGGAAGACAAGCAAAATAATTGCTTGTCTCCATTCTACATTGGAAACTTTCATTCTCCATTGGAAACAGGGAGGGCAAACCAACAGTACTTGCTAATAGATTTGATGATGGGGGAGGGTAGAGGAAAGTATATCAGATCTTGTTTTCTTTTTTTAGAGACAATGAAGCAGAAGATATAAAAAGAAAAACAAGTTTTTGTTCCTTGTTCTGTTCTCATAATTATTTTTGCAAGTTTTGTAAGTTCCTGTTTTCCCTTCTGTGTGGCACAGCAAGGTCACAAGATATGTTTTAAGTTGCAAAGCCTGCCACTGTTTAACAAACTGCCTTTGTTCTGCTTCTGTAAGCTTGCTTGCCTGCCCTACAGGTTTTGTGCCATCAAACTGGCCAACGCCCTTCTGGATGCATGTATAAAAGTCAAGCCCTGTCTTTGTTCAGGGCTCAGCCTTTAGATGTTAATCTCCTGGGCCAGTACGCACCTAATAAATCTTCCTGTCCCACCCATTGGTCTCTCCTGTCCCTTAATTCCCGCAACAACAAGGTCTCACTTTGTTGCCCACGCTGGAGTGCAGTGGCACAGTAATAGCTCACTGCAATCTCTACCTCAAGGGCTCAAGCATCCTCCCACGTCAGCCTCTGGAGTAGCTCGGGCTACAGCGTGCACCACCACAGCTGGCTGATTTTTTAGTGTTTTGTAGAAACAGGGTTTCCCTTTTTGCCCAGGCTGGTCCTAAACTGCTGGGCTAAAGTGATCCTCCTGCCTCAGCCTCCCAGAGTGCTGGGATTACAGGTGTGAGCCACTGTACCTGGCTGGAAATACTGTTTAAAAAGCTTGAGGTGGCTGGGTGTGGTGGCTCATGCCTGTAATCCCAACACTTTGGGAGGCCGAGGCGGGCAGATCACAAGGTCAGGAGATCAAGACCATCCTGGATAACATGGTGAAACCCTATCTCTACTAAAAATACAAAAAATTAGCTGGGCATGGTGGCGGGCGCCTGTAGTCCCAGCTACTCGGGAGGCTGAGGCAGGAGAATGGCAAGAACCTGGGAGGCAGATCTTGCGGTGAGCCAAGATTGTGCCACTGAGCTCCACCCTGGGTGATAGAGCGAGACCCCATCTCAAAAAAAAAAAAAAAAAAAAAAAAGCTTGAGGTTAGTGGTCCATTTTTATTTCTATTTTATTTTTTAATTGACAAATGTACATATTCATGGGGTGCATAGTGATATGTCAATACATAGAATGTACAGCAATCAGATCAGGGTAAGTAGTGTATCTATAATCTCAAGCATTTATCATTTCTTTGTGTTGAAAACATTCAATATCCTCCTTTTAGCTATATATTTCTAATTTTAATTTTATTTTTAAATCATTTTATTTATTTATTTATTTTAGAGACAGGGTCTCACTGCCACCCAGGCTGAGTGCTGTGGTGCAATCACAATTCATAGCAGCCTCAAATTCCTGGGCACGTGCAGTCCTCCTGCCTCAGCCTTTGAATTTAGCTATTCAAAACTATTTATTAGTTTTAACTCTAGTCATCTTACAGTTGGTATAGAACACTAGAATTTATTTCTCCAATCTGGCTGCCATTTTGCATCCTTTAACGAATTTTAAATGCAAAGTTAGAGAAAACCAACTCAAACTAGCTTAGAAAATAAATCAGGCTGTCCAAGTAGTAGTTTCAGAAACAGGTGGTTCCACAGATCTGATATACTTTCCTGTACCCTCCCCCCATCATCAAATCTATTAGCAAATACTGTCAGTTTTCTCTCCGTCAGGCAGCTTGGACCCATCCACTTCACCTAGCAAACCAAGCTTCCATCATTTCTCACCAGAAAACCAAAATGAGATGGTTTATCCCCTTTCACTGTTGCCTTTCTGATTGGTCCATTTTTAAACAAATTCTACTTTACCAAGAGTCACTTTTTCTTGAAAAGTCCAGGTTTGAAGGAAAAGATGTTGGTTTTGCAGCCAGTGTGTTGGCATAAAGCTGTGAGGTGATCAAAAGAAGCCCTCCAGTGGAAAGGAGAAACCCACCCATACAGCCGCCGGACATGGCATTGCCATATTCCCCCAGGCTTGTTGGGTGGGAACTCAGAGCTTTAGAACCTCCACACGGTGACATGGGCAACGCAGGACACGGACACTCAAGTAGTGAGTCTGGCCAGAAAAGACAGAGCTCCCCCGGCAATGTTCACACTGCTCTCCCAAGAACTTCCTCCTCGTCCCCAGCATCTCAGCCACATCAGTCCCAGGATGACCGCCACAAGCCCGAGAGGAAAACCACAGCCCCGACCACGCACGTGAGGACACAAGCCACCTGGAGTTTGGCAGCCAGGTTCTTTGGGCTGGTGTAGTGCTGGCACACACGGGCACCTGTGTCTTGAGTCACACATGCTTCCCAAAGGCCCAGCATGTACTTCTCACTCTCAAGTAAACCCAAGGAGAAAGTCGGCCACTGAGGCATGCACAGTCACCAGGGAACAGATGCAGCCAGCCACAGAGGCCAAGAGCCCCACATTTTGAATCAGTCAGAGCGCCCTGCTTTTCATCCTGCTCTCCAGGCCCAAGTTATTCTGAGGAAACTGTCTCTCGGTCACCACAGGGCTGGCTCATTAGATAGACATCTTGACGGATTCACCGCAGTTTGTGCCAGCCCGTCTGCAACCACGAGTTCAGTCCTTTGTCAATCAACCAGAATGCAGCTGCTTATTAAATCGGGTTACTCGGTAACTGGGCTGCTATTGTTCACCCTCAAGTAACGCAGACGAATACCTACCATCAAAATAGACCCAATAGAAAACCTGCTGCCAATACAGGGCCAGGTGGGAGAACCAGCGGACTGAGACAGGTATGCAGGCTTGGGAAAATTCTTGCTGGTTATAAAAGGCGTGCATTTTAGCAATTTTATTTTCAAAAGGTAAACAGTTTGGGATATGGAGTTATTAGATATTAGAGTCATCTAGGTTTTTTTTTGTTGTTGTTGTTTGTTTGTTTGTTTTTGAGACAGAGTCTTTCTCTGTCGCCCAGGCTGGATTGCAGTGGTGTGATCTCGGCTCACTGCAATCTCTGCCTCCCGGGTTCAAGCAACTCTCCCTGCCTCAGCCTCCCGAATAGCTGGGATTACAGGCACACACCACCACACCCGGCTATTTTTTGTATTTTTAATAGAGATTGGGTTCAGCCATGTTGGCCAGGCTGGTCTTGAACTCCTGACCTCAGGTGATCCACCTGCCTTGGCCTCCCAAAGTACTGGGATTACGGGCATGAGCCACTGCACCTGTCCGGATTAGGTTTTTAAAAGGAGTATTTCTTCACTTTTAATTATTTTAAATTCTCTTTAGTATTGTCTCTTCCAGGGTTTGGTATCTCTATCTGGTTCCATCATTCCTAAACCTCCCTTCACAGAAAACATCTAATTAATTACCCACACCTTCCATCAAAATCAGAGATTGGGATCATTTTGAATTAGAAGAGACAGACTCTTATGATCCCACAACTGCATTCCTTGGTTTTTATCCAAATGAACTGAAAATTCATGTCCACAGAAAAACCTGCACACAGACGATTATAGCAGCTTTACTCATAATTGCCAAAACTTGGAAGTAACAAAGATGTCCTTTGGTAGATGGGTGGATAAGCAATGTGATACATTAAGACAATTGGATATTTTTCAGCACTAAAATGAAATGAGCTATCAAGCCATGAAAAAACATGGAGGAACCTTAAATGCATATTTCCAAGTGAAAGAAGCCAATCTGAAAGGCTACGGACAGTAAGATTTCAACTGTATGACCTTCTGGAAACGGCAAAACTATGGAGACAGAAAACAATCCGTGGTTGCTAGGGGCTAGCGGAGAAGGAAAGATGAAGAGATGGATTGTAGAGGACTTTTAGGGCAGTGAAACTATCTGTATGCTACCATAATTATGGACACATATTGTTGTACGTTTGTCCAAACCCATAGAATGTACACCAAGGATGAAGCCTAATGTCAACTATGGATTCTGGTGATAATGATGTGTTGATGAAAGTGCCCTGAGGGATTGTTCACAGACCTACACCAGGAAAAAAATGTTTCTGCTCATTAATGCCACTCTGGCTCTCAACCTGTGCATGAGTGAGATCCCCACAGACAGGAGCTCACAACTCTCTTTCAGCCCCCATTAATCTGGAAGGAATCTGGCCTCAGAGGTGGGCAAGATCGGATCAGGCACCAGAGGCCTTGGCAGTCATTCTTGTCAAGCAGCTTTGCCAAGATGGAGGCAGAGGCTGGTGACAGGTGGGACAGCAATTCCAAGGAGAGGTGGTGATGGCCCAAATCGGGAGCATGGCAGAAGTGTGGGGAGAGAGAAGGAGAGATGGAGGGGCAGCAGTGCTGGGATGTGGGGGTTACTGGGAAACAGAGGACAAGCAAATGCGGTGACCAGAGGGGACACCTGCACTTCTCCCTTGGGCAACTTCCCGCACTCACGGAGACCTCTCGTGTTGTTCTTACGCTATCGAGGCAGTGTGTGACGAGATGTTGAAACCTTGGCTGGTAAGTGCACTTCAGGCCTTCAACTTCCTGGCTACTACAGCCGAGGTGGGATTTGGGTAGCTGTGAGTAAGCCAGAGGCGACAGACCGTGTAGTGATAGAGTCCGCACTAAAAGGTCCAGAAGAAATCCTGTAAGGTCATCAAACCTGGGCTCTGAATGGAGTTGCACTAGGACACAGTGGGCCCGTGGGTGGTAACTGTCACATCCACAAGGCTATTCCTTGTGGCACAATCTTCATCATAGGATCATTGAAACAGCTGAACTTGATGGGAAGAAATCAGGAAACAGCTTTTGTTTTCCTACCACTACCTTGCAAACATGATGTGGATGAACCTTGAAAACATGATGTCAAGTGAAAAAAGTCAGACACAAAAGGCCACAAATTGTATAATTCCATTTATATGAAATGTCCAGAGTAGAGAAATTCATAGAAACAGAAAGTAGATGAATGGTGGGCAGGGGCTGGGAAGAGGGGAATGGGGAGTGACTGCTAATGGGCACAGGGGTCCTTTTAGGAGGGACAAAAATGTTCTGAAATTGATGGTGGCAATGGTTGCACAACCCTGTGAATATACTAAAAACCATTGAATTGTATGCTTTACATAGGCGAATTGTACAGTATATGGATTATACCTCAGTACAATTGGCATATATGTGTATATATATAGAGAGAGAGAGAGAGAGAGAGCGCGCGCGAGAGAGAGCGCGAGAGAGAGCGCGAGAGAGAGCGCGAGAGAGTTGCACATTAATTTCTGATAAGCACCCTTTGTAAACTAAAAAAACAAAAGACACTTCATTCAATGCTATCTATCTTAAACAAACACTTAAATGTATCTTTAACAATGAAGGATTAGTACAGTTTTTTCTAACCTTGGAGTGGTGTGGGCCATTTCAGGATCACCTGTGGGGCCTTGTTCAAATCCACCCTCCCCACAGCAAAGCCCCCCTCCACTGACCCTGGTCTTCCCACACTTGTGAATCACTACAGTAGAAGAATTCCCTGAAAATAGGAAACCAGACTTGAAAACTTGTCATTACCACGGTTACATAAGATTGCTCTGGAAGTTCCTTTTTTTTTTTTTTTTTTTTTTGAGACAGAGTCTTGGTCTGTTGCCCAGGCTGGAATGCAATGGCGTGATCTTGGCTCACTGCAGTCTTTGCCTCCCAGGTTCAAGCAATTCTCCTGCCTCAGTCTCCCGAGTAGCTGGCATTACAGGCGTACACCACCACACCCAGCTAGATTGTTCTGGAAGTTCTAGCTAGGGTGATGTAAGTCAGGAGACAGAGAAAAGAGGTATAATTATCCTAGAAGGGTGTGTGAATCTTTGTTCAGCTAAGTTGATCCTACACCTAAAAAAAATCCAAGAAGGCCGGGCGCGGTAGCTCACGCCTGTAATCCCAGCACTTTGGGAGGCCAAGACGGGCGGATCACGAAGTCAGAAGATCAAGGCCATCCTGGCTAACAAGGTGAAACCACGTCTCTACTAAAAAAAACACAAAAATTAGCCAGGCGTGGTGGTGGGTGCCTGTAGTCCCAGCTACTTGGGAGGCTGAGGCAGGAGAATGGCGTGAACCCAGGAGGCGGAGCTTGCAGAGAGCCTAGATCGTGCCACTGCACTCCAGCCTGGGCAACAGAGGGAGACTCCATCTCAAAAAAAAAAAAAAAAAAAAAAAAGTCCAAGAAAAGCTATTACACTACAACAGAAAGTTCAATTATGTAGATGGATACTAAATATACAAGCATCAACAATGTTTCCATGTTCCTAGATGACCAGCCAGTTTGAAATTAGAATTGAAACAGACTACTTTCACAAAAGCAGCAAACTCCCAAATGTCTAGCAATAAGCTTGATATGAAATGTGCAAGACCCCGTATGTTGCAAACTGCTCAACCTTAGTAAGAGCCAAAAAGAAGCCATGGAGACATGTCCCCAGTCCCAGATGGGGAGATTAAATTTTGAAAAGTTGTTCCACCTTCTGAGATTAATTTGTTGGCTTAATGTGATGCTAAGCAAAATGTTTATGAAAATTGGCAAACGAAAAAAATGAGCAAAACCTGCATGTATTAAGATTGTTACAGTTTATTAAGTGTAAAGTTTATATCCAAAGAAAACCAGTGTAAACACATATTAATCTCTTGTTAGCGGCATACTTACTGAAAACTTAGGAGGATGTGTACTGATGTCTGCAATTTACTATGAAATGTATCAAAGAATAAGATGGATTGATGGATGGATAGAGGGATGAACAAATGAATAGATACATGAAAAAGAAAATATAGTAATCTGCCTCTTCATCAGAGCAGGAAAAATGAATAAAAAGAAAAAGGAAAATACAGTAGAATGTCAATGAGGGAATCTAGGTGGTATTTGAGTTGTTTGCTAAAATTTTTTCAACCTTGTTTAATATAGGAAAGATTTTGGCTGGACACAGTGGCTCACGCTTGTAATCCCAACACTTTGGGAGGCCAAGGCAGGAGGATCAATTGAGCCCAGGAGTTCAAGACCAGCTTGGGCAACATAGGGAGACCTTGTTTCTACTAAAAATTTTTACAAAAATTAGTTGGATGTGGTGGCGCGTGCCTGTGGTCCCAAATACTAAAGAAGCTGAGGGAGGAGGATCGATTGAGCCCCGGAGTTAAAGGCTGCAAGGAGCTATGATCGAGCCACTTCACTCCAGCCTGAGTGAAAAAGAAAAAAAAAAGTTCGTAATAAAATGGGAAAAATACAGAGCAAAGAAAAACAAAGCCAACATGCATGTAAAAGATTATTTCAGCTTGAAAAAGATGAGCTGGATAAAGATGGGGTGGAAATGGGCTAAAATGTTAACTGTGATGAAATTGTAAGTGATTTTTATTTACTGTGATGAAATTATAGGAGATTTTTATTTACTTTTTCATACTCCATGCATTGATTGAGTTTTTTCTTTCTTTTTAAAAACAAAATCCAAGTACTACTTTTATTTTAATTTAGTTTTTTTAAACGGAGTTTCGCTCTGTCACCCAGGCTGGAGTGCAGTGGTGTGATCTTGGCTCACTATAGCCTCAGCCTCCTGAGTAGCTTGAGACTACAGGCGTTTGCCACCATGCCCGGCTAATTGTTTATTTATTTATTTATTTTTGTAGAGATGGGGGTCTCACTTTGTTGCCCACGCTGGTCTTGAACTCCTGCTTAAGAGACCTTCCTGCCTTGGCCTCCCAAAGTGTTGGAATTACAGGTGTGAGCCATTGTTCCTGGATCAGGAGTTGCTTCTTATGGATGAGCAAATAAAGTAGTTTCTTAAGACACAATCTCCTCCTGGTGAAGATGTTGTGAACATTACTGAAATGACAACAAAAGATTAGAATATTCCATAAACTTAGTTGATAAATTAGTGGGATTCTTCCATTTCTCTACCAGGTGACATCATAAGCACATCAAAATAGCAAAAATTGTCTCCGAGCACAGTATTTGGTCTGACTTTGAACATTACTGCTGTTAATTGACTAGCTGTTTATTTTGACATGTTACTTGCACAAAGGATTAGAATAGTATATCAACCTAGTTGATAAACCAGTAACAGGGTTTGAAAAGATTGACTCCACTTTTGAAAGAAGTTCTAATGTGGGTAAAATGCTATCCAAAAGCATCACATGCTACAGAGAAATCTTTTGTGAAAGGTAGAGTCAATTGGTGCAGCAAACTTCCTTGCTGTGTTATTTTAAGAAATTGCCACAGCCAACCCAGCCTTCAGCAACCACCACCCTGATCAGTCAGCAGCTATCAATATAAAGGCAAGACCCTCCACCAGCAAAATGATTACAGCTCACTAAAGGCTCACATGATCTTTAGCATTTTTTACCAATAAAGTATTTT
Organism: Mandrillus leucophaeus; assembly: GCF_000951045.1. Lineage (NCBI taxonomy): Eukaryota > Metazoa > Chordata > Mammalia > Primates > Cercopithecidae > Mandrillus > Mandrillus leucophaeus. Next base: position 884,604 of record NW_012108441.1, on the reverse strand, counting down.
TTGTTTTTTGAGACAGGGTCTCACTCTCGCCCAGACTCCTGGAGTGCAGTGGCACTGTCACGGCTCACTGAAGCCTCAACCACCGGGCTCAAGCAATCCTCCCACCTCAGCCTCTGGAGTAGTTGGGACTACAGGTGTGCACCACCACGCCTGGCTAATTTTTGTATTTTTAGTAGAGCTGGGGTTTTGCCATGTTATCCAGGCTAGTCTCGAATTCCTGAGCTCAAGCAATCCTCCCGCCTAGGCCTCCCAAAGTGGCAGGATCACAGGCATGAGCCACCTCACCTGGCCTGCAATATAGTAATTTTAATTAAGGGTACTACATATTTTTTTAGACATAATACTATTGCACACTTAATAGACTACAATATAGAGTAAACATAACGTTTATATGCACTGGAAAACCAAAAAATTTATGCGACTCAGGTTATAGAGATATTTGCATTATTTTGGTGGTCTGGAACTGAACCTGCAATATCTCCAAGGTGTGTGTGTGTGTGTGTGTGTGTGTGTGTGTGTGTGTGTGATGTTCATAGCAACATTTATTTTTAATAGTAAGAAAAAAAAAAAGAACTGGCCAGGCGTGGTGGCTCTCGCCTGTAATCCCAGCACGTTGGGAGGCTGAGGCAAACGGATCACCTGAGGTCGGGAGTTCGAGACCAGTCTGACCAACATGGAGAAACCCCATCTCTACTAAAAATACCAAATTAGCTGGACATGGTGGCACATGCCTGTAATCTTAGCTACTGGAGAGGCTGAGGCGGGAGAATTGCTTGAACCCAGGAGGCAGACGTTGCGGTGAGCCTGAGATGGCACCTGCACTCCAGCCTGGGCAACAAGAGCAAAACTCCGTCTCAAAAAAAGAAAAAAAAAAAAAAAAAAAAAGCAACCAAGATATCTGAATATCTGAACAGGGTCAAAGGGTCAAACTACTAGATATTTCTATAAATGAAGAAACT
>NW_012108441.1:875630-877045 GCF_000951045.1 Mandrillus leucophaeus | reverse complement strand
AATTTTTTGTATTTTTTTTAGTAGAGACGGGGTTTCACCGTGTTAGCCAGGATGGTCTCGATCTCCTGACCTCGTGATCTGCCTGCCTTGGCCTCCCAAAGTGCTGGGATTACAGGCGTGAGCCACCGCACCCAGCCAACAACACTTTTTTTAAAAAAATGTGTCCTCCTCCATACAATTGGTTTTTAAATACTTTTTATTTTTGTGGGTGTATAGTAGGTGTATGTATTTATGGGTTACGGGAGATATTTTGATACAGGCATGCAATGCATGATAATCACCTTGTAGTAAAGAGGGTATCCATCCCCTCAAGCATTTATCATTTCTGTATGGTACAAACAATCTAATTATATTATTTTAGTGTTTTTTTGTTTTTTTGTCTGTTTTTGTTTTTGTTTTTGTTGAGACAGAGTCTCCCTCTGTCATCCCGGCTGGAGTGCAGTGGCATGCAGATCTCAGCTCACTGCAAGCTCCACCTCCCGGGTTCAAGCGATTCTCCTGCCTCAGCCTCCCGAACAGCTGGGGCTACGGGCACGCACCATCACGCCCAGCTAATTTTTGTATCTTTAGTAGAGATTGGGTTTCACCATATTGGCCAGGCTGGTCTCGACCTCCTGACCTCATGATCCACCCGCCTCGGCCTCCCAAAGTGCTGGGATTACAGGGGTGAGCCACCGAGCCCGGCCTCTTTTAGTTATTTTTAACCTACAATACATTATTGTTGACTGTAGTCACCCTGTTGTGCTATCGAATACTAGATCTTATTCATTCTATCTATTAATAATTATAGTTTTGCACCCATTAACCATCCCACTCCCCACCCACTACCCTTGCCAGGCTCTGGTAACCATCCTTCTACTCTCTATGACCATGAGTTCAATTGTTTTGATTTTTAGCTCCCACAAATAAGTGAGAACATTTGAAGTCTGTCTTTCTGTACCTGGCTTATTTCACTTAACAACAATTGTTTTCTAATCTATCCTTTCACAATGAATGTCTCTTGAGCGTTTTCCCAGTATCTCTAAATTCTTTGATATGGTGATTAGTAAAGGGTGCACTGTATTCCATCCTGTGGATGCACTGTGACTTGTTTCACTGATTTGAATTAGTCATTTAGGCTGTTTTAACTGTCCTTAAATTATAAAAGATTTCCCATATACGAAATATACAGAGAAGAGGCTGGGCGCAGTGGCTCACGCCTGTAATCCCAGCACTTTGGGAGGTCAAGGTGGGCGGATCACAAGATCAGGAGATCGAGACCATCCTGGCCAACAAGGTGAAACCTGTCTCTTATACACATCTAGATGTGTATAAGAGAAAATAGTAGGTGTATATAGTAGGAAACTACTGAAGAAGTTTGAAGCTAGCAGAGGCTAGTTCATGAAGCTTAAGGAAAGAAGCCGTCTCCATAACAT
>NW_012108441.1:871292-875065 GCF_000951045.1 Mandrillus leucophaeus | reverse complement strand
ATTGCTTGAACCCAGGAGGCAGACGTTGCGGTGAGCCTGAGATGGCACCTGCACTCCAGCCTGGGCAACAAGAGCAAAACTCCGTCTCAAAAAAAAAAAAAAAAAAAAAAAAAAAAAGCAACCAAGATATCTGAATATCTGAACAGGGTCAAAGGGTCAAACTACTAGATATTTCTATAAATGAAGAAACTTGATTTTAGGTAAACAAAGCAAGAATCAAGTATAAGAACCATGTCCAAGATTAGCACCTAAATAGCAGAAAAGAACTACCGAGAGAACTATTATACTCTGATTTGTGTATCTCTTCTAACTAGGAACTCAGAATCTTGAGTCAATGGTAAAGTGAAATTATGGGTATTTTTTAATTTTTCTGTACTTTTATGGATTCTTTGTTCTATATTGAGCATGTATTAATTTTTAATAAAAGTTATAATTTTTAATATTTTTAATAATTTAATAAAAGTTATAAATAAATCCACATCTGGATTTTATAAATTATATTCATAAAGTATTCTTCTGCAAGGTGGCAGCCTAAGCCCTTCAGAGTACAGTATTTGGCCTGAAACTGAGCACCATTGCTATTCATTGCTCAGCTGTTTATTTTGACATGTTACTTGCACAAGAAAATTATTCATTATATTGTTAATTTTTATGAAAGAATTACTATATATTTATTGCAAAGTTGGTATATAGAATAGGATAAAACTCTAAATCACCTGTTGTGGCACTACTCAGGTATAGCCAAGATTAACACTCTGAAATTTATCTTCATGTTTACAGATGTGTGCTGGAAATAGGAAACAACATGTTTTTAAAGCAAAATGTGCCACCCCCATACAATTGTTTGCTTTTTAAAATAAAAAAGTATTTTTGGCTGGGCGTGGTGGCTAATGCCTGTAATCCCAGCACTTTCGGAGGCTGAGGCAGGCGGATCACCTGAGATCAGGAGTTTGAGACCAGCGTGGCCAACATGGTGAAACCCTGTCTCTACTAAAAATACAAAAATTAGCTGGATGTGGTGGTGCACACCTGTAATCCCAGCTACTTGGGAGGCTGAGGCAGGAGAATCACTTGAACCCGGTAGGCAGAGGTTGCAGTGAGCCGAGATTGTGCCATTGCACTCCAGCCTGGGTGATGGAGGGAGACTCCATCTCAAAAAATAAATAAGTAAATAATAAATAAACAATGCTTGTGAGTACATAGTAGATGTATATAGTAGGAAACTACTGAAGAAGTTTGAAGCTAGCAGAGGCTAGTTCATGAAGCTTAAGGAAAGAAGCCGTCTCCATAACATAAAAGCGCAGGGTGCAGCAGCAAGTGCGCCAGAACACCTAGCTGAGACCACGGATGAAGGAGGCCACACTCAACACCACATTTTCAATGTAGACGAATGGGCTTATACTGGAAGAAGATGCCACTAGGGCTTTCATACCTAGAGAGGTTTCACAGCTTCAAAACAGGCTGCCTCTCATCAGGGGCTAATGCAGCTGGTGACTTTAAATTGAAGCCAACACTCATTTGCCATTCTGAAAATCCTAAGGCCCTTAAGAATGATGCTAAATCTACTCTACCTGTGCTCTAGAAATGGAACAAAACCCAGATAACAGCACGTTTGTCTAGAGCATGGTTTACTGGTTTACCGAGTATTTTAAGCCCACCGTTGAGAAGTAGTGCTCAGAAAAAAGATTCCTTTTCAAATACTACTGCCCATTGACAATGCACCTGGTCGCCCAAGAGCTCTGAGGGAGAGCTCCGGGGAGGTTCCCGTTTTCAGGCCTGCGAGCACAAGATGCATTCTGCAGCCCATGGCTCCAGGGATCGTCTCACCTTTCAAGTCTTATTGTTGAAGAAGTCCGTTTCATAAAGCTATAGACCCCATAGAGAGCGATTCCTCTGATGCATCTGGGCCAATCCAACGGAAACCTTGCCGGAAAGGACTCGCTGTTCTAGATGCCACTCGGAATAGCCGTGGGTTTTCGTGGAGGCAGCTGAACCTGCGGAAGGTGGCGGCTGGGGCCGAGCCCCACGGCACCGGCACCGCAGCGCTGTGAGGGCAGAGCGGCTCTGACTGTGCCCGCGGCTGCAGAACTACCGGCCTGGGGCCCTTCCTCCTGGAGGCGGCCCAGGGGCAGTGGGCGCTGAGCGAGCTTTGGTGCAGCCTGGAAGTCTGTGGTGGGGACGTCCTCATGGGTGTGGGGTACCAGCTTCACTGTGCCCTCGGGAATCCGATTCTCTGCACTCTCCTCAGCTCAGCCTGCTTCTGCACGTTCTAGGGACGATGGTCTCGCCATAGACCTCGGGAACCAGATCCCCTTTCATAGGACGTGGAGCCCCAGGGCGTGAATACCAAGGGATACCCGGCCCGGCTTCCATCTATGATTTCAGCTAGGCCTTCTGGAGAACTTGCTGCGATCTCTCCGTCAGCACTTTTATGTTACAGAGATGGCTTCTTTCCTTAAACTTCATGAACTAGCCTCTGCTAGCTTCAAACTTCTGTACTTCTGTACTATATACCCCTATTATGTACCCACGAACTTTATTTATTTATTTATTTGCCAGGGATGAATGGAAGTGGAGGAAAGGAAGCTACCACTTGTGGGCAGCCCCTAGGCCCAGGGGCTGGGAGTGGGCGGCCCTGGTGGGTCTAGTGCTGTGGCCTCCAGCAGAGCTTGGCCCGAGATTCGTCCAGGGCAGTCCGGGGAGGCTGGGGAGCCAGGCTGTCCTGGCTGAGCCCTGCTGCCGCCTCAGCGGTGGCCGGGAGAACAGGCTGCTCACTACCATCAGTCTGCACCAGCCACCCATCACCTCTTGTCTGCACACAACCAGCCCCGGCACAACCAGGCACCACCGGACCGACTAGCTGCAGCTGGCGGTTCTGGGCCTGTAGAGTCGATTCAGGGTCCAAGGTTCTTCCTGTGTTGAGCCGGGGGTTTCCTGCCGGGACAGGGGTGCTTGTGTCCGCCACCTCCCGGGCTCACACAGCAGAGAGCATCACGGGGACGTCCTCTTGGGTGCAGGGTACCAGCTTCACTGTGCCCTGGGGAATCCGATTCTCTGCACCCACCTCAGCTCGCCCTGCTTCTGCATGTTGTTTGTACTTTTATGGATTCTCTGACGGTTCTATACTGCGCATGTATTAATTTTTAATAATAAAAATTACAAATAATGAACACGTGTATTTTATAAATGACGCTACAGTCATAAAGCATGCTTTCCGCCAGGTGGCAGCATAAACCCATCAAGTAGTTTCAGAGCACAGTATTTGGCCTGAAATTGAACACTACTACTGTTAATTGCTCAGTTGTTTATTTTGACATGTTACTTGCACAATCAAGTTATTCACTATATTGGGTTGTTTTTGAAAGAATGACTATAGATTTATTGTAAAATTGGTATACAGAATAGGAGAAAAAAAAGTCACCTGTCGTGGCACTACTCAGGTATAGCCAAGGTTAAGGATCTGACATTTATCTTTACGTTTATCTTTATGTGTAGGAAAGAGAAAACAACACTTTTTTTTTTTTTTTTTTGAGACAGAGTCTCACTCTGTCACCCAGGCTGGAGTGCAGTGGCCGGATCTCGTCTCACTGCAAGCTCTGCCTCCCGGGTTCACGCCATTCTCCTGCCTCAGCCTCCCGAGTAGCTGGGACTACAGGCGCCCGCCACCTCGCCCGGAGTCTCGCTCTGTCGCCAGGCTGGAGTGCAGTGGCCGGATCTCGTCTCACTGCAAGCTCCGCCTCCCGGGTTCACGCCATTCTCCTGCCTCAGCCTCC
>NW_012108441.1:852473-870083 GCF_000951045.1 Mandrillus leucophaeus | reverse complement strand
GGCATGTGCCTGTAATCCCAGCTACTAAGGAGGCTGAGGCAGGAGAATCGCTTGAATGAGGGAGTTGGAGGTTGCAGTGAGCCAAGATCGTGCCACTGCACTCCAGCCTCGTAACAGAGCAAGGCTCCGTCTCTCTCTCTCATATATATATATATATGAGAATATTACAGCCACCCAATGAATCACTATTCAATTTTAATACATGTTAATTTGTTGCCATCTTTGCTTCAGACATTTTTAAGAAATAATAGTTTACAGGTAGAGTTGAACGGTTCCTCTATCCAATTGATTCCTGTCCTTCCATCCCACATGTAACCTCTAATCTGAAGGTTGTGTTTATCCTTCCTATCCCTGATCACAGACTTTAACTACAAAATAATGTTTCCTAAACAATACAGTATTGTTCTGAGTTTTAAAGTTTCACACATATTCACAAGAGCATATCCTTTATTCACTTAACATTATGACTTAGAGATTTACCCATGCTGACATAGACCTAGCTAATTTTTGCTGTCCTACTATATAATTTATAAATATAATATACTTTACTAACTCAGTCTCCTATTGACAAACACTTGGTTGTTTCCAGTCATTGGGAATCAATGCGCTTGGGATGGGGCAGGTGCGGACTAGTGCCACCAGGGGGCGCGCGGAGAGCAGGATTGAATGGAGACCTGCGGCGTTTGGCACTCCTAGCGGAGGAATGGCTGAGCCTCTGCAGTTTCCAGGATACTGCCAAATCGCATTCCATAATGCCTCAGATTTCAGTTCAGCCAGTAGCGAATGAGAGTCCCATTTCCTCACATCCTCGCCACTACTGTGGGGTATGAGACTCGGCTTTGGCCTCTCTGAGGTTAAGCATGTTTTTATGCTTATTGGCTAGCAAGGTTTTGTCTTTGTGAATTTCCTACCCAGAGCCTTTGCTTCTCATCCCATTAGGTTTGTCTTTTTCCCACTGATTTGTAATTTTTAAAAATATATTCTTAATCCAGAGAGGATCTCTACAGCAAGCACGTGGCACGTGCAAACTGAGTAATTTAAGGCGAGTTTAATAAAGGGGCTGTGTGGGGCCCTCCCTATCCACCGATTCCATAACCCCAGATTCAATCAACCAGGGATTGAAAAAATTCAAACAAAAGTTCCAAAAAAATGTTGCATTGGTTTGTTGTTGTTGTTGTCGTGGTGGCGGTGGTGGTGGTGCTGTTCATGAGGTCTCACCATGTTGCCCAAGCTGGTCTTGAACTCCTGGTCTCAAGCAATCCTCCTGCCTCCTGCCTTACCCTCCTGCAGTCCACAATGTTCTATTGTGGCTGATGTGTACTATGTAGTTAGGCCTCAGATGGTTGCATCTGTACTGAACATACACAGACTTTTTCTTGTCATTATTCCCCAAACGATACAGTACAACAACTATTTACATAGCGTCTACATTGTATTAAGTAGTATACATAATCTAGAGATGAGTTAAAGTGTACAGGGGATGTGGCTAGCTTACACGCAAATATTACACCATTTCATACCAGGGACTTGAGCATCCTTGGATTTGGGAATCTGTGGGGCATTCAGGAACCCATCCCTCCATCACCCTGTGGATACGGAGGGATGGACGACTATATTTCCAAAAGCAGGAGCAGGTTGGGGGCAACCAACGAGGGCTATTTCAGTACCAATAGCCTGGTAACAGTGGGCGACGTCTCAGCACCCCAGGCCTGAAATGGTAAACAAAAGTGTTGGCTGACCATTCTCCCTAGATGGCTCAGCATTCCCATGGAGTCTGGTTGCTGGGAGCAAAGGGCCCTGAGAAGCTCTGGTCGGTGCTGACTGGAGAGTCACCAGCCTTGGGAGCTACAGATAGCATCTAGTAAAGATAGAGATCGTCTCCCTCCACAGAGGCATTCCCACATCCTAAAGCCTTCTCCGTCCCCTCCCAGGAGATAGGGTCTTACCTTCCAGCATTACAGACCCAGAGAGCTTTTCCCTCAGCCCCTGGGCAGTGAGTGACATTCCAGGTCATGTCTATGGAGGGGAGGACGGCAGGTCATGAAGTCACCCCGAGGAAAGCTCCGGCTCCCAATTCAGGGCTCCCCTCCTGTGGCACAACGTGCACAGCTGCAGGTGAACAACTGGCCCTCTGTGTGGCCCATGGGAATCAGGGTGGTGGGGACCAACCCAGGAGCTTGCAGGGCTACTGCTTTCTGCTGTGAAGAATACGCAGTCTGTGTCTCTGAACAGAGCCCTGCAGTCTTTGGTCAGATGTGTGCATGGAACTGGCACAGGCTACCTCGTTCCCTGGCAGGAGGGGACAATCTCAGCCCTTTCGCAGTGTCTGACTTCATAGCAATGCGCAGAAGGGGAAGTGAACTGTGCTAACGGGAGTCACACTGCAGTGGAGGCAGGCAGCCAGCTCTGGGCTATGTTATGAGGCTAGCGTTTCCATGATGCCAAAGAGAACGGGGGTTTCCAGGGACTAGGGGAGGGCCAAATGGAGAGATGTGCGTCAAGGGGTGCAAACTTTCAGTTTCACCAGATGAGTACATTCCAGAGATGTCACGTATCACACAGTGACTATAGGTGATAATACTGCACTGTGTACTTGAAATTTGCTAACAGGGTAGATCCTAAGTGTTCTCACCACCAAGAAAAAAACATAACTATGGGACGGGGTGGATATTTAATTAGCTTGATTGTGGGAATTATTTCACAATGTACACATATATCAAATCATCAAGTTGTACAGCTAAGATATAAACATAAAATTTGTTTCTAATTAAGAAATTTTATAGTAATTTCCCCGCATAACTGGGCATAGTGGCTCATGCCTGTAATTCCAGCACTTTGGGAGGCTGAGGTGGGAAGATGGCTTGAGCCCAGGAGTTTGAGACCAGCCTGGGAAACATAGCAACACTCTGTCTGTACAAAAAATAAGAAAATTAGCTGGGCATGGTGGCGCACATCTGTAGTCCCAGCTACTATGGAGGCTGATGCAGGAGGACTGGTCTAGATTGGGAGATTGAGGCTGCAGTGAACCTTGATCGCACTACTGTACTCCAGCCTGTGCAACAGAGCAAGACCCTGTCTTGAATAAAACAAAACAAAAGGAAACAAAAAAACCAAAATCCGCCATACTTTTTTTGTTTGTTTTCTTGCATTTAGATTTTGATCCATCTAGAGTTTATTTAGTTGAGATGTGAGTTTGGGATCTGTATGAAATAAAGTGAAAGCTAGCCTGTTTTAGAAAGCAGATTCAAACAATTCAGTGACTTGGCCGGGTGCGGTGGCTCACATCTGTAATCCTGGCACTTCGGGAGGCCGAGGCAGGTGGATCACCTGAGGTCAGGGATTTGAGGCCAGCCTGGCCAACATGGCGAAACCCCATCCCTACTAAAAATACAAAAATTAGCTGGGCATGGTGGCACATGCCTGTAATCCCAGTTACTCGGGAGGCTGAGGCAGGAGAATCGCTTGAACCTGGGAGGTGGAAGTTGCAGTGAGCCGAGATCACACCACTGCACTCCAGCCTGGGCGACAGAGTGAGACTCCATCTCAAATAATAATAATAATAATAATAATAATAATCATAATAATAATTCAGTGACTTAAACTACAGATCTCACCAAGTGACCAAGGTAGACACTGGAGATCACTGGGTGACTTGGCTCCAAAGAGTCATTTGGGGATTCGGGTTTCCTCTTGTTTCCCGTCCACCCCCTAGGATGTTGTCCTTGTCTCTAGCTTGATGATGGGCTGCCTCCATCTGTGGGTGGCAGCAAGTGGCAAGAGGAAAGAGAGCGTGGAGTACACACACCTCTAGGATGTCTTAAGTCCTGGGCCAGAATCGACACCTCTTACTTCTACCCACGCTCCATGAACAACTTTAACATACAGCCACCCCCAACCACAAATGGGGCCGCCAAATGTATCCATGTGTCCTGCAAGAAGGGGAGAATGGATTCCAGTGACAATGGACACCAGTCGCTGCCAGAGAATTCAGCACAGATTTTCTCCAGGTGGCTGCAGAGTGGCTCAATACTTTTTTTTTTTTTTTTTTGAGATAGAGTCTGGCTTTGTCGCCCAGGCTGGAGTGCAGTGGCGCGAACTCGGCTCACTGTAACCTCTGCCTCCCGGGTTCAAGCAATTGTCCTGCCTCAGCTTCCCAAGTAGCTGGGATTATAGGCACCTGCTACCACGCCCACTAATTTTTGAATTTTTAGTAGAGATGGGGTTTCACCATGTTGGCCAGGATGGTCTCGATCTCTTGACCTCATGATCTGCCTGCCTCAGCCTCCCAAAGTGCTGGCGTGAGCCACCACAGCTGGCCAGGTCAATGTTATTGATTGAATCGTGCCATTTTCCCCACACATTCACACCCCCACTTTATCATGTGCTAATTTCTTATGCTGTGTACTCATTTCAGTTCACTTCTTCATTAGCCTATGTGCTTACTAATGCTTCAGTAATGCGCTTTTTCAATAATGCCAGCTTTACAGTGTCTTTCAGTATCAAATAGACCAAGTCCTGCCTCTTCCACTTAGCCTTCTTTTTTGCAATGTTTTCTGACTCTTTCACTATGTTTTCCACTTTTAAGGTAGCTTATCTATTGGTAAAAAGTATATTGTTATACTATTTGGGATTTTATAAAATTGGTAGATTAATTTGGGGATTTCCTATTCAAGCTCTTCCCTCTGGTCAAGACTTCCTTTGAGTCTTCTAATAGCGCCTTAAGTTGTTGTTGTTGTTGTTGTTGTTTATATAGATTTTGCGTGTTTATTAAGTTTTTGTTGTTGTTGTTGTTGAGACAGAGTCTCGCTCTGAAATCCAGGCTGGAGTACAGTGATACGATCTTGGCTCATTGCAACCTCAACCTCCCAGGTTCAAGTGATTCTCCTGCCTCAGCCTCCTGAGTAGCTGGGATTACAGGTGCCAATCACCATGCCCAGCTAATTTTTGTATTTTTAGTAGAGATGGGGTTTCACCATGTTGTCCTGGCTAGTCTTGAACTCCTGACCTCAAGTGATCTGCCCGCCTTGGCCTCCCAAAGTCCTGGGATTACACTTGACTTGAGCCACTGCACCTGGCCTATTTCTAAAGTTCTTAAACATTAGTTTATCTGGTTATACAGTTTTAAATTATCAGGTATTTTCTTTCAGCTGGTGGAAGATATTATTCATTGCATTCCTGCTTCTTTTGTTACTGGTGTGATTCTTATTATCAAATGACTTCATTTTCCTTTGGTGATTCTTTTCCCTCTCTTCTTGTTAAATTTTTCTCTCAACTTTTGTGTTTTAAAGTTTTACTATGACATGTACAGGTGTGGATTTGTTTTTATCTACTCTGAGAATTCATGTCTCATCAACTCCAAAAAAATTTAAAATAACCGGTTACTACAACCAAGTTTTAGTATTTAAATCTTATTATCTTAATTTCTTGGGCTACTAATTCTCAAGTAGATTGCGTTTGTTTCTGCCAGATACTCCAGGGACTGGACTGGGGCCAGTTTTTCCACTAATTTCTCCTCTGGAATTTCCATGCCACAGGATAGTGTGCATTCACACCCCACAACTCCGTGCACAGACTTGAGATTCTGTTTTCTTCTAAGATTGTTTTCCATTCCCTCCCTTGGAGTATCTACAAGAAACAAGCTTTCTTGGCCGAGCACGGTGGCTCACACCTGTAATCCCAGCACTTTGGGAGGCTGAGGCAGGCAGATCACCAAAGGTCAGGAGTTCGAGATCAGCCTGGCCAATGTGGTGAAACCCCGTTTCTACTAAAAATACAAAAATTAGCCGGGCATGGTGATGGGTGCCTGTAATCCCAGATACTCTGGAGGCTGAGGCAGGAGAATCGCTTGAACTGGGAAGGCGGAGGTTGCAGTGAGCTGAGATGGTGCCACTGCACTCCAGCCTGGGTGACACAACAAGACTCCATCTCAAAAAAAAAAGCTTCCTTGCTACTTCCTTGAGAGGATGAGAAGTTTGCCTGGTCCTCCCTTTCATGAAGGAGGTGGTCAGTCCATGTCCCAGCTCTATGCAGGAGTCTCAGTTCCACCCAGCTTCCTGTCTTGTGGAGTCAACATCATGCCTTTTACTTTCGTTCTGGAATGAAAACCTCAGCCCTTAATGGTGAGTGTCTAAGTTGGGATACAACCTCCTTCTGACCGAGGAAAGGGATTTTTCTTCCTAGCTTGTCTGTGTATTTGATATTGGTGTTCTATTTTATACAGCATGCCTATGTGCTTAGAGAAATATGGAGGGTAGGGGAATTATTACCCAATCTGCCCAGTTGCCAGAACTGCAAGTTGGAGTCTGGTTCCAATTTTTCAATACTATAAATAATGCTATGATGAATATCCTTGCCCATTAATGTTTATGCACATCTCTGGTTATTTTCCTTGGATAAATGCCTAGGAATGGTCAAAGAGTATGAACATTTGTAAGGTGTTTGATATATATGTGAGGCCCCATTGCCAGCCCCCAAAAATGCACCACTCCACATTCCCTGGAATTCCTGCTTTCCGGTGCCCTTGCCAACATTTGGAACCTTTAAAAAAAATTCACCATTTAGTTAGATTTTTAAAATACTGTGAAAAAAAAAAAAGACCCATAGTGTGAAAACAATATTTTTTATGTTTATAACTAGTTAGAAAAAATCAAGAGTTGGGCACAGTGGCATGTGCCTGTAGTCCCAGCTACTCAGGAGGCTGAGGTGGGAGAATCACTTGAGCCCAGGAGTTTATGGCCAGCCTGGGCAACATAGTGAGATGCTGTCTCAAAAAAGGCAGAGAGAGGCGGGACGCGGTGGCTCACGCCTGTAATCCCATCACTTTGGGAGGTTGAGGCGGGCAGATCACAAGGTCAGGAGATCAAGACCATTCTGGCTAACATGGTGAAACCCCGTCTCTACTAAAAAATACAAAAAAAAATTAGCTGGGCATGGTGGCGGGCACCTGTAGTCCCAGCTACTCGGGAGGCTGAGGCAGGAGAATGGCATGAACCTGGGAGGTGGAACTTGCAGTGAGCCAAGATCGCGCCACTGCACTCCAGCCTGGGCAACAGAGCGAGACTCCATCTCAATACAAAACAAAACAAACAAACAAAGGCAGAGAGAAGGGACAAAGAGAAGAAAAGAAAAAGAGAGAAAGAAATAACGAAAGAGAAAGGAAGGAAGGAGAAAAGAAAGAAAAGAGAGAGGAAGGAAGGAGAAAAGAAAGTGAGAGAGAGAGAGGAAGGAAGGCAGGCAGGCAGGCAAGTGGGCACGGTGGCTCATGCCTGTAATCCCAGCACTTTGGGAGACTGAGGTGGGTGGATCATGCGGTCAGGAGTTCAAGACCAGCCTCGCCAAGATGTGAAACCCTGTCTCTACTAAAAATCCAAAAAATTAACCGGGTGTCGTGGCGGTCACTTGTAATCCCAGCTACTCGGGAGACTGAGGCAGAGAATTGCTTGAACCCAGGAGGCGGAGGCTGCAGTGAGCCGAGATCGCACCGCTGTACTCCAGTCTGGGTGACAGAGTGAGACTCCGTCACATACACACACACATACACACACACATACACACACACACACACACCCCCCACAAACACAAATAAAATAAGGCTGAGTGCAGTGGCTTACACCTGTAATCCAAAAACTTTGAGAGGCCGAAGTGGGAGGACTGCTTGAGCCCAGGATTTCAAAACCAGCTTGGATAACAAAGTGAGATTCTGTCTCTACAAAAAAATTTTAAAAAAATTAGCCAGGCTTGATAGCACGTGCCTGTGATCCCAGCTACATGAGAGGCTGAGGTGGGATGATAGCTTCATCCCAGGAGGTTGAGGCTGCAGTGAGCCATGTTTGTGCCACTGCACTCCAGCCTGGGCAACAGAACAAGACCCCGTCTCAAAAACAGAATAAAATAAAAGTAGAACAAATAAATGCTACTATGCACTCTGTTGAGCATAAAACTCAAGCAACACATCACTGAAACAGTGATTACTGTTACCCGACTTTTGTCTAGGTTGATGCTTCTTTTTATTAGCCCCACCCATTTCTCCCCTTCTTCATCAAGGCTTCTTCAACTTAATGTGCATGGGAATCACCTGAGGTGCTTGGTAAAGAGCAGGTTCTGATTCTGAGGAGCTTCTTAAAGAGCAGATTCTGATTCTGTAGGTTTGGGGTGTGGCCTGAGAATCCCCCCCAACTTTTTTTTTTTTTTTTTTGAGACCAAGTCTCACTTTGCTGCCAGGCTGGAGTGCAGTGACGCGATCTTGGCTCACTGCAACTTCTGCATCCCAGGTTCAAGCAATTCTGCCTCAGCCTCCCAAGTAGCTGGGACTACAGGTGCACACACCACGCCCAGCTAATTTTTGAAGTTTTAGTAGAGACAGGGTTTCACCATGGTGGCCAGGATGGTCTCGATCTCTTGACCTCGTGATCTGCCTGCCTCGGCCTCCCAAAGTGCTGGGATTACAGATGTGAGCCAACGCGCCCGGCCGAGAATCCCCATTTTTAATGAGGATGCTGATGGTGCTGCTCTGTGGACCACAGAGAATGGTTGACTCACTTTGTTGGCCACAATCAGACCACAGTGGAATTCAGCCAGTCAGAGCTCGGTAACTTCCAAAGCACATATGGCTGCAAACAGCATTATTAGGACCTTCCATCAACACCTCCTAGCTAAAGTGACAGAGTTAAGCTGATCCTTTATAAGGAGCATAAATCAGTTGGTTAGTGATGAAATAGCTTATTGAGATGACAACCAAATCACACACAAATACACACACACACACACAAATCTATAAACGGGAGATAATGTAAAATAAGAGCAGAAAGTTAGATTCAGATTGTGCAAAAACAAAAACACAAGCACCTTACCAGGAAGGCAACTTGCATCATATCAGATCTTATCAGCTTCAAGCAGACTCTGGAGAGGTGAGCAAGCTTTCTGAGTTAGGGTGGAATTTATCTGGTAAACAACATGGTATTTCAATTTGGTATTTCAGTATGGTTTGCCATTATTGACATAGGATTGCAAAGATAAGTTTGTAACTCTTTTACATGAGCACATTAATCTGGACATTGTACGACCTTTCGGAAGTGTTGATCATAGCCTTCAAGAGTGTTGTGTGTGCACAAAAAAGGATTTATTCAGGTTTACAAATTTCACAGTCAATTTATTTGAGTTACGAGTTCTAATGCCTAGTTTTCCCTTAACCTTCTAAGTTTAGTCTAGAAATCTTATTATTCTCTTTTCTTTTTAAATTCTATTTTAAGTCTAGCAAATAATAGCAACCACTTTTAAGAGGCCTTTGGAAAATACTTGACCCTATTTACAAATTTAAACACCTTCGTGCATTTTAAAATATATTTCAAACTTGTAACAGACTGCACTCAATTCCCTTCTTAATTACTTCAGTTGTCTCAATAAACAAATACATTCCCAAGTTTACAAATAACTCTTTTAAATTTAATGAATTAAATTGACATGGTGAAACTTAAGTTCTCTTAAAATGTTCCAACACTGTATATAATTTAGTTTTCATGAGCCTCAAGTCAGTGACAAGAAAAAAAATAGTTTTCAACTAAGATCACAAGATTACTCAATGATACATTTTACAGTGATTTCTAAAGCTTAGAAATTCTTTTAAACTTTATGAATACATGGAACATCAAATATGCACAGATTCTTTCTGCATTCCGAATATGAATCCTATAGTTTTGATTCTCTTAAGAGTTTCTATACTTTCCCTAAATCCTCCTGGAACTGAAAGATTCACCCTCTTACAGCTGACCATTACCATCCTAGTAACTGAGCCGGTATACACACCCAATATTTGGGCTGGACCCTGACTAAATTCTTGTCAACGACCCTAATGGGATACTTGAGCCCTACTCATAATTGCTATGCCCCGATGCCATCATTTACGGGAGGTGCTCTCAAGGCCCCCTGACCCTTAGTTTTAAGTCATACGCGTTATTGATTCTTCTACATACACCTGGACATTTGTAGGCTGACAGCATAGATCACTTGAGATTTTGTATTTATCTGGTTCTTAAGATGTGTATTTTTCCCTCCAGCTCTAAAGACCTTTGCGCTTAAAGGAATCCTAAGATAGATAGATAAATGTCCTTTCTATTTGCTAATGAAGGCCTTTGGAATCTGTGGAATCTTTCTAGAGGCTTTAATGAGATTTGGGTTTGGGGGCAGGATTTTCTTGTAGGTGGTGGTGTTTTCTTCCCCAAAGGCACATCATGTCTGCTGTCTCTCTTTTTGTGACGACAGCAGGAAGATATCTTTTTATGAATACTCCAAATAATATTCAATTTTGGATACCTCAAATGACTTTGTCTGAGTCGTGGTCACTGATTTTGAGGTCATTTATTGACAAGAAGGTGTGATGTTAGTGATTAACAAGATAATTCTTTATTCATTTAAGAAATATATCTTGATTACCTGCTCTTTGCAGATAGACAGTGGAGAATGAAACATGGCTCTTTTCCTCCTGCTGCTTCTTTCCCAGGATTTCTCAGCCTTGGTGCTATTGACGTTTTAGGCTGGTAAGTCTTTGTTGTCCAGTGCCTTGAATGAGGTTTAGCAGCCTACAATCAGTGTCCTCTACTCACTAGATGCCAGCAGCACTGCCTCTCCTTTCTCCATAGTCTTGACGATCAAAAATGTCTCAGATATTGCCAAATGTCTCTGGGGGGGCAAAATCACCTCGTTGAGAACCACTCTGTTCTAGTCGAGTAGGGGAAAAGAGATATTAACAAGTAAGCACAAACACAAATTCAGTAGGGGTTATTGGCTCATGCCTGTAATCCTAGCACTTTGGGAGGCTGAGGCGGGCGGATCACCTGAGGTCAGGAGTTTGAGACCAGCCTGGCCAACATGGTGAAACCCCGTCTCTACTAAAAGTACAAAAATTAGCCAGGTGTGGTGGCGGGTGCCTGTAATCCCAGCTACTTGGGAGGCTGAGGTGGGAGAATCACTTAAACCCAGGAGGCAGAGTTTGCAGTGAGTGGAGATTGCGCCACTGCATTGCAGCCCAGGTAACAGAGCAAAAACTCTGTCCAAAAAAAAAAAAAAAAAAGAGAGAGACATGATGTGCTACTGTGAGAAATCCTGGTGTCTTAGTTCATTCCGTTTGTAATAAAGTACCATAGACCGAGTCTGGCCATCTTTCTTTTTGTGATGTTAGCAGCCAGTGATGCTCAAAGCTGAGATCTAGTCAATCCTTGTAAGTTCTGTTTGTTCATTCTAACTCTAATTTCATCACTCCTTTAGGATTATCTGGAATGCTTCTATAAAGAGCCACTTTGCTCATCTGCAAGTTGGATAGCCAGGGATCCAAGGTAAATCTGAACTTTGGGCACTCATGACCAATGTGAGCATTTCTGGTTTGCCTCTGGTCTACACTGGATATCGGCTGCTACAGTTTATGGCATGTAAACTTGAGAGGTCCAGCATGTCATGTCTGGGGCTCCTGGGTTTGGTGGGATCTCTGGGGGCTTTCATGGCAGGCTTCTGTTTCCTGTGATTTCCCAGCACTGATTGGGACCCTGTGAACAGAGTTCTATAGACTCTGTTCCCTACTGAAGCAGCAGCAGGAGCCTGGGGGCAAGTTTCCAGGCATGTTAGTTTTCTAGCACCACTGTAACAAAGGACCACAAACTGATGGCTTAAACCAACACAAATTGATTATTTCACAGTTCTGGAGGTCAGAAGTCTGGAATGAAGGTGTGAGGCAGGGCCACTCTCTCTCTGAAGGCTGCAGGGTAGAATCTGTTCCATACTTCTCTCCCAGCTTCTGGTGCTTGCCAGAAATCCTTGGCATTCGTTGGCTTGTGGCCGCATTACTCCAATCTCTGCCTTCATTTTTACGTGACCCTGGTGTCTGCGTTCCTTCTGCCCTCCCTTATGATATGACACCAGACATATTAGATTCAAGGCCCACCCTACTCCAATATGACCTCATCTTAAGTAACCGCATCTACAAATACCCCATTTCCAAATAAAGCCACATCCACATGTACCCAGGGCTAGGCCCTCAGCGTATCCTTTTTTTTGGGTGGGGGAGCACAATTCAACCCGCAGCACCAGGGAACCAAGAGAGTCAAGAGCAGTGGAGGTTCTTCCTGCCAATGGGGTCATGCTGACCTTGGGGAAGTAACTGGGCTGGCAGAGAAGGCTTGGGCCGCAAGTAGTTTGATTTGCAGGGACAGAGCCCCTTTCCTCAAAACAATCTCCTCTGCTGTCACTGAAAATTGTTGTCTCTTTGGAATTTTCAAAGGTCATCTGACTAGAAGTGAAAAGTGGACAGAGCCGGCTTCAAAGGCTGCTGCCTGTGCAATCGTACAGGGTACTGTGCTCCAAAGGGCCCGTGCTTATTTTAGTGGTCCACTGTTACCATCTGGACATTCTTGGGATTTTTTTTTGGAACAACGGGTCCTGCATTTTCACTTTGCACTGCAAAATGTAGAGCACAAACTATGTAGCTGACCCTGGGTTGGGACATCAGGCAGGGGAGACGCATAGGAAGCTAAGGCAGAAATCAAGCTCTGTTACAGTGCGCTTGGCTTGCAGCTGGCTTCTTGTCCATTTCTACTTCTGGACCAGGGAAATTGGACTGTACATTACTGTGTAAGCCTAAAGCTGAGTCACAAACAGATCCAGGCTCTTCAATGTGCTTATCATGCAGAGCAAGTGTGAAAGTGGTTTGTGATTACACTTTGCTCAAGGATTGGCATAGGGCTCCGCACCTCTTAAATGATAAATAAACCCCTCTTGATTATGAGGTGAAGTTAGGCAGATACTACCCAGATGGCTCTGTGAATCGATATTGTAAGGTAAGTTTTTTTAGATGCCTACACCCCCACACCATCGTCTTCCATGGGGTGTAATATGATGCTTCTCAAACTAACGGCCCTGGGGTGGGCATTTCAATGAGTTGCCCTGTGATGCTGCCGCTGCTGGTCCACGACCCACACTGTGAGCAGAAAGAGTCCTAGAAACAGGCCAGGTGCAGTGGCTCACGCCTGGAATCCCAGCACATCGGGAGGCCAAGGTGGGCAGATTGCTTGAGTCCAGGAGTTTGAGACCAGCCTGGGCAACATAGTGAGACCCCATTTCTACAAAAAGTTAAAATATTAGCCAAGCATGTGTGGCTTGTGCCTGTGGTCTCAGCTACTCAGGAAGCTGAGCGGGGAGGATTGCTTGAGCCCAGGAGGTTGAGGCTGCAGTGAGCCATGTTTGTGTCACTGCACTCCAGCCTAGGTGACAAAGTGAGACACTGTCTGGAAAAGAAAAGAGAGAAAAAGAAAGAAAGAGTCATAGAAACAAAGAACAACTAGTTCTAAAGTCAGGAGGTGTGATGGTTAATTTCATGTGTCAACTTGACTGGGCCACTGGGCCATGGGGTGCCCAGATATTTGGTCAAACATTACTCTGGGTGTGTGTGTAAGGGTGTTTCTGGATGATATCCACATTTGAACTGTAGACTGAGGGAAGTAGATTGCCTTCTCAGTGTCGGTGGGCCTTGCCCAATCAGTTGAAGGCCTGGCTGGACCACACCACAGAGGCTGGGTAGGAGGGTGCTCCGGCTGTATGACTGCTTGAACTGGAATGTTGGGCTTTTCCTGCCTCCAGACTCAAACTGAAACATTGGTTCCTCTTGAATCTCAAGCCTGCTCACTTTCAGACTGGAACTGACACCATCTGCTCTCCTGGTTTTCAGGCTGTCAGACTTGGACTGGAACTGTGCCATCATCAGCTCTCCAGCTTGCCAACTGCAGATCCTGGGATTTATCAGCCTCCATAATTCCATGAACAAATTCTTTATGATAAATCTCTCTCTCTCTCTCTCTCTGTGTGTGTGTGTGTGTGTGGTGTGTGTGTGAGAGAGAGAGAGAGAGAGAGAGAAACAGAGAGAGAGAGAGAGAGAGTTTGGATATATATATTGGAGCTATTTTTCTGTACAGCCCTGATGAATACAGGAGGTCAAATGGGATAGCTGGGCTTCAGTCTTAGGGCTGATGCATTTTAGCACTGGCCAGGTCATACTGGGCTAGTTACTTACATTCTCCAAGCCTTGTTTTCCCGCTATAAAGCTTGGGCACTATAAATGTTCTCATAAATTACACATTTGAGCTCAGGAGTTTGAGACAAGCCTGGGCAACATAGTGAGACTCCTTTTTTACAAATACATATAAACCGGGTGTGGTAGTGCATGCCTGTAGTCCCAGCTACTCAGGAGACTGAGGTGGGAGAATCATTTGAGCCTGGGAGTTGGAGGCTGCAGAGAGCCGTGATTGCACCACTGCACTCCAGCCTGGGTAACAGAGCAAGACCCTGTCTCAAAAAATAACAATAAAAATAAATTATCTATCTCTCATAGGGTTTTTTGACTTCAGCACTGGTGTCATTTGGGGAAGAGCATTCTCTGGTGCTGGGCTGTTGTGGGCACTGCAGGATGTGTGCCAGTATCTCTGGCCTTACCCACTAGATGCCAGGAGCACCACTCTCCCAGTTATGCCAAGCAAACATGTCTCCAGGCATTGCCAAATGTCCCCTGGGGGACAGGGACACCATCACCCCCCACTCAGTTGAGTCACTGATATATAACAATCATCTTGGTTACCTGTGTCCAGAAACGGTTCCATTCATGTTACAAGAGAAGCTAATTTTAATGCTAGCGTCACCAAATGAAAAACAAAGATTGCTCATTTCTGAGAGAGATAAATTTTCCTTCTTGTCTCTGCAAGCCTGAGACTTCTGAGCTGCTCTGCCTGGCTCATAAAGCAGAGGTCTGCAGTTTTAAGGATCTGTTTTTTCAAATACACAGGGGACCAGAGCCCTAATCCTAAATAAGAGAGAAGCCAGCCAGGAGGAAGCAGTGTAGTGTGCTGGCTCACGGCCGCTGCCTCTTCCTAAAATTATGGTATGCTTGGAACACATTTTGAATTGGCCCCTTCACATTTTGTTGAACAGACCCCATGGGAAGGGGAGGAAAATAAGTAAAAGTGTAAGGTTGAAAGAGGAGACCTGGAGAGGAAGGAAGTGAGTGGCTCTGAGTTTTCTAAGTTTGGGAGAGAAATTGGTCTACATTTTTAAAAAATCTGAATTTTAATCACCCAGGCACAAATGCAATGTGCCTAAAGCATGACAGCCGTTTACTGATGCCAAGGATGATTTTTTTTTTTTTTTTTTTTTTTTTTGTGATGCGCATCCAGACACGGGAATTAAGCGTAAAATGAACCATACGCAGACTGGCAGGTTTATCCACACAGTGGACGCTTTGGGAATACCCTGCATGTCTTTGGAGTGGAAGATTAGGACATGAGAAAAATCTGAATTTTCAAAATGGATGCATCTACGCAAATCAAGGAAGTCCCAGTTGAGAAAAGTGCTCCCCGTCCACACACGAAATCTAAACAGTGACTTTTTTGAATACAAGTCAAATAAGTGCCTAAAGTTTATGTCTTTACATAAAGTCATGAAATAAAACACCAAGAAATAACCTCACCCTGTCCCCATTCCAACTCCTGAGCCTGGGGAGAGGTCCCCTTAGGGATCTTTGCAATTTACCCTTCCTTTGATGCCCCTAAACCAGCAAGACAGGAATGAACAAGAACAACATCTTCTAATCTCTTCCAGTGCTTGTGGATTTGCATTATTTAAATATATGAGAAACACCCATAATTGAGTAATTATTCCAGCATTTAAAGAATGCCAAACAATGAACCATTTCTTCTTCAGACCTAATCCAGCCCATTTCCGTTTTCCTCTTAGCACAATGTGTAGAATTACCCAACGTGTCGCTTCCTAGAACACTTGATTGTTTATACAAGGTAGGCAAGACTTCTCTGGCGGTATTTATTTTTCTCATTTTACACTTGATGATTGTAGCCTTCACAGATTTTCCTTTTCTAGACGCTTATCAAGTACTGAATGTGTATATATCCAATTCTGCACTTTCCTTTTCACAAATAAAGCTTATCCTTTAGGTGAGGGCTGGGGAGAGGAGGCAGAATCTAACAGTAAAAATCTTCAGACTCTGTCCTTGTTAGAGTTACTCCTTAACCATCATTTTAAGGAAAAGTATTCTGCAAGTTGGAGATCAGTGCATTGTAACAGCTTCAGAAAGGGGATTTCCCAGAGGGTCTGGGAGGAGAACAAAAGCATTTGCATCTCCTTTCCCCAGAGCCTAAGTGGATTTTTCCTGAGCTGCTTTTCCATGTGAAGTCTTGGTGGGAGGATGGAGCACTACAATGTTGGTGCTTTTGCTGTTGGCATGGCTGTGGTTTTAATGCGGAGGAAATAAAGAATGTGGAATTGTGCATTCAGTTAGGACTCAAGACTCCTTCACCCTGCAGTGTTTTGTGTGTGCATGTGGTTTTTAGTCCGATATGGAAAGCCCCGCTTGACTGTAAGAAAGACAGGCCTTATTCTCTCTAACAATTCACACACACACACACACACACACACACACACACACAGAGAGAGAGAGAGAGAGAGAGAGATCCCAATTTATGGCAAAGCTGGGAAATCAAGAGTCCCTTCACACCCCTACCAATTTCTCTTCCTTCCCATCTCCATTCACAAGTCTTTAGGGACGATCAGCAGACGCCTGGGGCTAACATTGCACACAAGTGGAAAAGGACTAATGGTATAATAGAGAAGTCTTGGTCTTGGTCACCCCAAGCGCTGGCCTCTTCCTCTCTGGTTCAGCTCCTTTTAGGAAGACAAATGCAATAGCCCCACTTCTGTTCTCTCAGGAAGAGAGTGTCCAGAGGCAGTGGGTGGGCATGTGGATGAAGTTTTCTCAGTGAGGGTCTCCAGTCTTTCTTCTTTGGCATGCCATGTCACACTCCTTTCGCCTCTATTAATGTGCAAATGACAGTAGGAATGCCTCTAGATGTTACGGTGATTAAATGAGCTTGTATTTGCTAAGTGCTTAGATGACAGCAAGTGTGCAGGATCCTATCTTAGGTCAGTCTCTTTAGAAAGGATGCCTGAGATGGGGGTTCTCAAGTGAGCAGCTGATTGGAGGCATGCTTACACAGGTAAGGGAGGTGGGACCGGGCTGGGGAGGAGCTGGCAAAGCTATGATTTCCAGAGAAGTCCAGCCTCAGCCTGACCCCATGGGGAGCTCTGGGGTGTCAAGGGCATTCGAGTTTGTCCCACTAAGGCAAGGAAACTGGACGGTCAGCTCCTGGGGGTGGGTGTAATCTCTCAAATATCTCTGTTAGTGAAGGGTCATCTTCACAATACTCCAAAAGAAGGGAGCCCGCCCCAGCATCTGCTATACAAGTAAACAATTTCATGACAGCAGCTCCATGTGCCAAGGGGCAAGAGCTCAGAACTTGGGAATCTGAACACCTGAGCCTCAGTTTCCTCATCTGAGCCATCTTCCCTTTGGTCTCACAAAGCCTCCCGCGAGTCCCCAAATTGAGGTTGGCACCCTGGCTTCATTTGTGGACAAGTCATAAGTGTATTACAAGGGCCAATTTCTTTCTTTCTTTTTCTTTTTCTTTTTTTTTCTTTTCTTTCTGTTTTTCTTTTTTTTCTTTCTTTCTTTTTTTTTTTTTTTTTTCTTTCTGTTTTTCTTTTTTTTCTTTCTTTCTTTTTTTTTTTTTT
>NW_012108441.1:849932-851318 GCF_000951045.1 Mandrillus leucophaeus | reverse complement strand
TTTTTTTTTTTTTTTTTTTTTGAGACAGGGTCTCTGTTCCGTCGCCCAGGCTAGAGTGCAGCGGTGCAAACATGGCTCACTGCAGCCTCGACCTCCCCGGCTCAAGAGATCCTTCCACGTCAGCCTCCCAAAGTGTTGGGATTAAAGGTGTGAGCCACCGAGCCCGGCCCCACATTCTTCTTCCTCTTCTTCTTCTTCTTTTTTATTTTTTTTTAATTTTTTTTTTTGAGACGGAGTCTCTCTCTGTTGTCCAGGCTGGAGTGCAGTGAGCCGAGACCTCTGCCTCCCGGGTTCAAGCAATTCTCTTGCCTCAGCCTCCCGAGTAGCTGGGATTACAGGCGTGCACCACATGCCCGGCTAATTTTTGTATTTTTAGTAGAGACGGGGATTTCACCATGCTGGCCAGGCTTGTCTTGAACTCCTGACCTCGTGATCTGACCGCCTGGGCCTCCCAAAGTGCTAGGATTACAAGCGTGAGCCACCGCGCCCGGCGGTGTTCTTTTTTTAAAAACACATTTCCCCTCATAAAAGTAGTATTACCATTTTACAAAAAATTGGAAGGCAAATCATTTTTTAAAATCCCGCCAAAGGAATGCAAACTCCTGTGAGCATTTCGGGACATTTTCCTCCAGTCTCTTCCCCTATGTATCTGGATTTCAATCAGGCTCTACCAGATATTTTTGTATCACTGTAACTGTTTAAAAATCTCCCCGATACTGTCCTGCATTTCCTGGCATAACGTGTTGTGGCTGTAGGTCTGGAGCACGAAGTAGGTGGGGGATTTAGGGCAAGACACAGTCCCAACTCTGGAGCTTCAGCTTCCCCAGCTGGGAGCCAGTGAAACAGAAGTTCCCATCTAGGCTGAAAGTTTTAGGAGTTGACCCGGCTTCCTCCTCAGCAACAACGGTCTATTTGGGTCTCCGCTCAAACGATCAGACCCCACAAACCGGATGAAGACCTCAGGGAAGGTCAAGGAGCTCCCGCCTAGTGTGGGCACCCAAGTTAGCCCTTCTAGGGCTGTCCTGGCGGGGACGCTAAGTGACCACCTGCCCAGCTGCCCGCTTCCAGAGGAGTCCTCCCTCCGCCGCCCGAGAGGACCGGCCGCGGGCTTCCCCAGCTCCTCAGCTCCCTCGGCCCCGCCTTCACGGGCTTTTCCCACCTTCGCGGGACCAGACGGGTTGTGTGGGAGACCGAGGGCGCAGCCTCCCCCAAAGTGCACAGAGGGTCTCCCCAGACAGCCAGAGCCCGGGAGCAGGTGAAGGGAGGGGACTGCCCGCTCTCTCGGGAAGTGTTTGCGCCCGAGGAGTCACCCCAGGCAGGCCGCGCCCGCAGTCCGGGTAGGGCGTCGTCCTCTCCGCCCGCCTTCCTCTACGCGGGGGCCCGGGG
>NW_012108441.1:845476-846692 GCF_000951045.1 Mandrillus leucophaeus | reverse complement strand
TTACAAGGGCCAATTTCTTTCTTTCTTTTTCTTTTTCTTTTTTTTTCTTTTCTTTCTGTTTTTCTTTTTTTTCTTTCTTTCTTTTTTTTTTTTTTGAGATGGAGTCTCACTCTATTGCCCAGGCTGGAGTGCAGTGGCGCGATCTCGGCTCACTGCAAACTCCGCCTCCCGGGTTCACGCCATTCTCCTGCCTCAGTCTCCCGAGTAGCTGGGACTGCAGGCGCCTGCCACCACGCCTGGCTAATTTTTTGTATTTTTAGTAGAGACGGGGTTTCACTGTGTTAGCCAGGATGGTCTGGATCTCCTGACCTCGTGATCCACCCGTCTCGGCCTCCCAAAGTGATGGGATTACAGGCGTGAGCCACCGTGCCCGGCCTACAAGGGCCTATTTCTGTGTTTGGTCCCCAAGGGAGTGCAGGCTGGAGCACAGACTATCCTCTTCTCTGCAGCATGCCTACACCCAGCACAGTGTTTGCGCGTGGGAGGTCCACTGTTTGCTGCCCGCCTGAACCGGTAGAGATCTTTCACCTACAGTGAAGACTCCTCGGCGCGCTGGCCTCTTTGAGCTCCTAATTGGATGCAGTTTCCCCCACCCCTTGCTCTACCTGATGCTTTTTTCATCTTGCCTTTCCTTCTGAGTCCTTTGATGTGTGGTGTGTGTGTTATCCTCTTTCCACCCTCTCTCTGCAGAAGTCGGTTTTACTCCAATATGCCCTAGCCCCATTCAAAGTACTTTTGAGTGATAGATTTGTGTCCAGATTTGTGAGATTCTAAAAGGACCAGGTGACAGGGAGGGTGGAAACGCAGCTTCAGAACGGCCATGTTGGGTGGTAAGGTAAGAAGGCAGTGGCAGCCCCATTGGCGATAAATCATGCCAATCGGAAGGGAAGAAGTCAGAGCAGGGACACTCAGCACTTGGGGCACTCCCTGGCACATGCGACATCACGAAGTATTTGCTTTTTTGACCCTCCCACTCTTTCCCTTGGACATGTAATAATCACACGTTTAACTAAAAGGACTCATGCGGCGTAATTTATGACATAGAACATTCAGGTAGGGGTAGATAGATACTTGGGGAGCAAGAAAGTTTCTGTGTTGTAGTGGGAGGAGGGAGAGGAAAGGTCTTCCTTGGATAGTTTCTTGGATGTCGCTATACCGTCACATCTTCACCTTCTTCTCCTTCTCCTTCTTTTTTTTTTTTTTTTTTTTTTTTTTT
>NW_012108441.1:822804-842756 GCF_000951045.1 Mandrillus leucophaeus | reverse complement strand
AGCCCCCGGGCCCGGGCAGAGCTCGGAGCGCCTCCATCCCCGGAACCAGGGGACTCCCTGGAGTGCTCCGGTCCAGGCTACGATCGAGGCGCCCCTATGCCTTGGGCCCAGGGAGAGGATCGGAGACACTAGGAGGCCCTCTGGGCTGGGTGAAGATGTTTGGTTCCCGGGGTCCGGGAGAGGATCCGCCCTCGCAATACCCCGACTCCCAGGGCTCTGACCAAGAATGGAGGTGCCCCTTCTCCAGGCCTCGAGTCCTCTGAGCGCCGAGGCCGGCCGCCTACCGGTCCCTCGCCGCTGGGCGGACCCTCTCATTCGGTTCCCTCACGTCACCCGCTGTCCGGCGCCTGGGAACTGGGCGCCTGGAATTTCCTCTCCTGGGGCTGACAGATGGCCCTCTTTTCCTTTCTCTGCGGCAGCCTCGCCCATCCCGGTCCCGGGCGTCTGCGGCCCACTGCCCCGGCCCTGGTTCTGCGGGTGTCCCCAGCCCCGCGGTGGCGAGATGAGCTGTCACCTTGGATCACAAACGTGCGCCCCAGCTTTGGGGTGCGGGTTCCCTGTCTGGCGGGTTCAGGCTGGTTTCCATCCAAAACCTGATGCCAGACTGGCCCTTGAGGGATTCCCAACCCTTTTGGAGTTGGAGAAGTCTGTTCCCAAACTCTAGTTGCTCTTTAGCGCCTTAAAACTCGTGAGTTAAAACTGTTTGAAATAGCCTTCTGTACTGCAGCCAGAATGCAATATGATTAGTCCCATATGCTTTTGGAATAAACGAAAAACAAGAGTTGTATTTTAAGTTTCCTTTTTGTGAAAGATGCATGGAGTACAAAGCTGTCTTATTCACGTATAAAAACCCAATCAAGTAAAAACTGACTCTTCTGAAAGCACTACCAGATTTCATTTAATTAATTTCATGTAATGAAGCTTTTCCTTAACTTTTCGTTCGATTGTCTATGGGTTTCAGTTGTTCAACTGCTTTTACAGAGACGTATTTTGTGTGGAATTGGGAATTCTGTGGACGTGAAGTGTTTCCGCAGTTTATCTGATGTCTTGTCCTCTCTAGAGCAACTCTTCTTCCAGGGCCTGAGTGCCAAAAAGGAAACACCACAGGCTTCCCAGTGATTTGAAGACTTACAGAGGCCCAGTGTAGTGACATTGTGCCTGCTTCCTCCTACCTGCATGGCACTGGCGTCTGAAAATAAACTTTTGAGGAGAGAAGCTGCTGAATTGTTTGAAGATTTCTCTGAGTTCAAGCAGGGGAAAACAAAAGAAAGCAAAACAAAAAGATCGTGGTTCCCTAACATTCTCGCTGAATATTGCAAACCTCTAGGCTCAGAAACCTATATCAATTCTAGTACAATTTTATGAGTTAAAAAGATGCCTAGTTATTTTGAAAATCAGGTGAGATCATGTTATAATTTTAACCAAAGGCTAGAACCCCAGCTGTTTGATCAGCCCTTGGATGGTTCTGGAATTGGTAGAACTGCTTGGAATGCAGTGCCCTTTTATACCGTATGTATGTTAAAAACCCAAACAACTGGAAAATGAACTAATTAAAATAGTGTTTTGCTTAGAAAAGGCTAAGGCTCACTTTCCGAGAGTAATATAAAACAGTTGTGGTTATATTGGAGTGGAGATTCATGCTGAAAGATATCAATGTGAGGATTTTCTTTTTAATGGTGTAACCTGTGACAAACGTGAATGGACCATACAAAAATCAGCTTGGAGAATCTTGTTTTCCATGTATTTCAGACACATTTCCTATATTCCTTTTTTTTCAGAAATTGATTTGTTACTTTTCAGACAATAACTTATCTCCGTTCTAATGCTCAAAGTGTCAATTGAGTGAACAAAAGTGGATATTTTACCTTTTTTTTTGGTAAAGTAAAAACATGTGTGTACTTTTATGAGATGTTGTTTTTATAGTGAGTGAAAATTCAGCAGGGGACAGCTTGAACTTCAGCTCCCATAATACCTTGCCCGAAATATGTATGGAATGTTCAGCAAGCCACAAACATTTAAGTGGAGTCGGCTGAAGGCTGTAATAGTCATTCTTCTTCCTCTTTCAAAACAGAACCTGGCTGAGTTTTATAGGTGGCGGGTTATCCTTTAAAGTTGTAATTAACTTTTATTATATGGGAAGAACTGTATGTCAGAGGGCAATGTTTTCTCCATGTGCATCTGACAGTTAAAACCCTTTTTGAGTTGCATTTGAGTCACACACAGGAAAATGGTATTCAAGAAATATGAGGACTTTCACCAAACAGCTTCCACATAGAGACCTGACAGGAGAAAGGCAAATAAATAATAGCTTTTTTTTTCTTTTTAAGAAAATGAAATTGTGGTGGAATAAATGAATGTAGTAGGTTAAGTGAAAATTGTTGACTTTAAACATCATTTCATATAAACTTTGGTAAAAACTGTATAGCATAAAATATGGTCCAAGGGCTGTAAACAAAATCTCTTCTCAAGTTTTATAGTCATTCCATTCAGTGTTGTGTTTAACATTTGATAGTGCCAGCTCAGAGCATGTCCGTGAATTTACTGTAACTCTGCTTTTTAAAGTTACAACGAAGATATAAGGAGACATCTTTACAGATGTGGATACAGATGTATACAAAATCTCAATATTTTAAAAACAATTTTTTAGTTTGATTATAAGCCTACCTTCGGTTGGCTGGGCGTGGTTGCTCATGCCTGTAATCCCAGCACTTTGGGTGGCCGAGGTGGGTGGATCACTTGAGGTCAGTTCAAGACCAGCCTGGCCAACATGGTGAAACCCTGTCTCTACTAAAAACACAAAAATTATCCGGGTGTAGTGGTGTGCGCCTGTAGTCTTAGCTACTTGGGAGGCTGAGGCAGCAGAATCGCTTGAACTCGGGAGGGGGAGGTTGCAGTGAGCCGAGATCGCGCCAATGCACTTCAGCCTGGGTAACAGAGTGAGACTCTGTCTCAAAAAACAAACAAACAAAAAAACTTACCTTCAGTTTAAATTCACTGTTTCTATAGATTGATACTGTGTGTATAATTTTCATGGTTTACTGGGAATCATACCCAAAAACTTGGTTAAAAACTGCAAAGTTAGGCCAGGTGTGGTGGTTCATGCCTATAATCCCAGCACGTTGGGAGGCCCAGGTGGCGAGATTGCTTGAGTCCAGGAGTTCAAGATGAACCTGGGCAACATAGGGAGACTCTGTCTCTACAAACAAATGAAATAATTACGTGGGCAGGGTAGCATGTGCCTGTAGTCCCAGCTACTTAGGAGGCCAAACTGGGAGGATTGCTTGAGCTGGGGAGATCCAGGCTGCAGTGAGCCGTGGTGGTGCCACTGCACTCCAGCCTGGGTGACAGTGAGACCTTGTCTCAAAAAAACAAAACAAAACCCCACACCAAAAAAAAAAAAAAAAAACAAAAACAAACTACAAAGTTAACTTATTTCTATGGCTGGTAGTTTCCTTACATGAGTCTTGTGTGGTTTACATTAGTGGCACACTTATATATTAACTGAATATATTAACTCAGAATACCTTAACCACCTTATGTAAAGGTATTTACCATTGGGCAGAAAATATGGGAAGAGCATTTTTGCCCCCTTGGTAAAGTTTCATGTCTATGACAGTTGTGTTTACGTGTGTGTCTTGCAGAGTTGTTTGGGTATTATCCTATAGATGGACTGAGTGGTTGAAACCTCATGTTCCATTTCCTGTAGCTCAGGTGGAGTTGTATGGTACTGGAAATGCCAGCTCTGGGCAGCTTAAGTATGGTGGATGATACCACATTTGAGATCAAAGTGTAAATAATCATGCTGATGGCGGAAGAGCAAGATCATGTCATGGCATAAGCTTTTGGGGACCCATTTGCTCACCAGATGGGATTTGACCTGTGCTTCATGGAGGAATTCTGTGGTATCTTACAAGTCTCCTGAAGACTCTTTTGCTTTAAGGGGAAAACAATTCATAGCTCTGGAATTTGCTAGGTTGGATCCCCATTTAACAGCCAAATAACATCATTGCTACCTTCTTGGAACCTTTATTTAGTTATTCAGTATTAACTAATAGGAGGTTTGCTATATTTATCCTGCAGAGTCTATTTCTGGATTATACAAACTGTCCTGGTTGAGCTTTCTGATAAACAGGTAGTGATTTCTCCTTTTTTCTTTTTTTAAGGTTATATAGATAGTGTTTGTATGAACATGGGGGAGCATCTTGTTTTTAAGGCTGTAAGGGGTCAGTCCCTCTAAGAAGCGTCTCTTGCTTCCATTTAGATCATCAACCCTTATTTTTTGGTCTAACATCTTTCTTTTCCTTTCCTTCCATTTATTTATTTATTTATTTATTTTTCAAAGAAAAGTGAAAGGAAAAGTAATTCATTTCCAAAAATAGCTCCTGGATGTTTGGAAATCTTCAAGTTTCCTTCTCCTTCCTTTTACTCTGATTTGGGAAGTGGAAATAACGCGTATCACCATCTCTAGTTAGGTTCTACTTTAGGAGACCGTGGGTCAGCAGCATGTTCATGGTCATCTGGTGAGCCTACAGTAGGCTTCTTGACTTCCATTCCAGGTCCTTTTGCTAGTGGTGTCTGTCTTTCCCAGAAATTCAATAAAACGTATCTGATGGAATAAAAGCAAAGTTAAATTCTACTGAGTTCAGTTATCCCCGTTTAAATCTAATAAAGTGAAGAAATATTTGTGGAGATTCTTGGCCTTTTGTGTGCAGGGACAGTATGTGGAGACCAAGCTGGTCTGGGAGGTGGCACACAGACACATGAAGTGAAGATAACAATGGTTGCAAGGCATCCCAGGATTGATTCAATTTCTCGGATAATGATCACTTCAGAGAAAAGGTGGGCTCACTTGAGCCTGGGGTTATCTTTGTCCTTGCCCATCCTTCTGGGTGAGGGGTTCTAGTGCTTTTCCAGCAGTAGAAAAGCAAGATCATCTATAGGATGATCCACTCAGTCCATCAACAGGATAATACCCACACAACCCTGCAAGACGCACACGTAAACACAACTGTCAAAGACAGTGAATCTTTACAAAAGAGGCAAAAGTGTTCTTCCCATATATTCTGCCCAACGATAAATACCTTTTCTTTTTTTTTAAGATGGAGTCTCGCTCTTGCCCAGGCTGGAGTACAGTGGTGCGATCTTGGCTTGTTGCAACCTCCCCCTCTCGGGTTCAGGCAGTTTTCTTGCCTCAGCCTTCGAAGTAGCTGGGATTACAGGCATGTACCACCACACCTGGCTAGTTTTTGTGTTTTTAGTAGAAACAGGGTTTCGCCATGTTGGCCAGGCTGGTTTTGAACTCCTACCTCAGGTGGTCCATCTGCCTCAGCCTCCCAAAGTGCTGGGATTACAGGCGTGAGCCACTGCGCCCAGCCGTTAAATACCTTTTCATAAAGTGGTCAAGGTACTCTGAGTTAATATATTCAGTTAGTATATTAGTGTGCCACTAATGTAAACCACACAAGACTCATGCAGGGAAACTACCAGCCATAGAAATGATAAGTTAACTTTGTAGTTTGATGCTTGGTTTTTTGGTGTGGGATTTTCTTTCTTTTTTTGAAAAAAAGCAAGATCTGGGCAAGATAAGGGGGAACAGGAGAAAAGTGCTGGCCTTGAGGAAGTACTGGGTGTGTTCGGAATAAATGAGGGAATGAGTCAACTCGACTGACCCAGAGCTGTCATGTAAGGGAGGTAAGACTCAGGCCAGAGCTTGTAGCTCAGAGTCCCACAGCTTTGAGGCTGGAAGAGCTAGGATCATCTTACTCAAATTTCTTTTTCTACTTGACAGCCACAGCCAATGGGTATGTTCTGCTGACTGTTAGAAGGGCAAGGGACTTGAACTGGGTTGTCTGACCCCCGTTTGGGTGCTCTTTCCAGAACGCCACCCAGCTGCCCAATCCACACGATTTTTAAGCATCCTGCCTCTGTTCATTCATTCATTCATTTATTTGTTCATTCAACAACTGTTTGTTGCACAATTTCTGAGTCTAAGGCAGTCTTCCAGGGTTTGGGCAACACCAGACAGGCTGCTGTGGGGCTTACCTTGTGCTCGTGTTCTTTTCCATGAGACCTCACCATGCTGTTCCTGTCTGCATGTTTCTCCCTGCCAGGATCCCTTGGCTCTGTGATTGTGACGGACATGTGTGGAATACACTAGGCTTTTGCATGGATGTTTTCTTTCTTTTTTCCTTTATCAGCTTTTTCAGGTTGAATTGCATGAATGTTTTCATTGAAAGCCCATGACGGCTGCATGAGGTATAGGCGATCATGTGATAAAACTGAGGCCAAGGGAGATTAACTCAGTAGCCTCACTTCCTATAGCCAATGAGGTCAGCGTCTGTTCGACTTCAGAGTTGAGCCAGGTCTCCTGCCTGTTCTTGACTGTCCCTTGGCTAGGTAACTGTGGCTAGGTAACTGTGCATGCCCCTTACACCTTGCTATACCCGTTAGTTATTTTGATCTTGCATTCATTATTGTTTGATGTTTAATTCTTACTGTGGTATTGTGGCCCCTCAAAGATGTCCAAGTTGTAGTCCCTGAAGCCTGTTAATAAGTAACCTTCCATGGCAAAAGAGACTTTGCAGATGTGATTAAGTTAAGGATCTTGAGATAGGGAGATGATCCTGGATTATGTAGGTGGGCCTGATGTCATCATAGGCATCCTTACTAGAGGGAGGGAGGAGGGTGAGGTCAGAGTCAGAGATGGAGATGTAATAACGGAGGCAGAGGTTGGAGTCAAGTGGCCATGAGCCAAGGAATGCAGGCAGTTTCTAGAAGCTGGAAAAGACAAGGAAATGGACTGTTCCCTAGAGCCTGCAGATGGAACGCAGACCTGCTGACACCTTGATTTTTGCCAAGTGAAACTGATTTTGGACTTCTGTCCTCCAGAACTGTAAGGTAATAAATTTGTATTGTTTTAAGCCACTGGGTTTGTGGCAATTTGTTACAGCATCGGTAGGAAGCTAACACCCCCACGTGCATTGTTATCTTAGTGAGAATGGAAGCATCTGGTCATCTTGGTGTCTATGTAACAAACACAGCAGCTGGCATTTATTACATGCTTAGGCAGGTACTGTGCGAAGCATTTTACACCTTTTTTCCTCTCCCTGGCTTCTCATAATACCCCCAGAGGGTCCTCGTTTCTTGTGCAAGCATGGAGAATCACTCACATTGAGATTCGCATCAGATGTGCTGTACCAAAAACATAGTTGATGAGCTAGCCAAATATGGGGGTGGGGAGAGGTAGGCTTGCTAAGAGAAGAAGCCAGTTGGAAACTATTGGAGGTTTTCTCAGGTGGTCACAGCCTGCATTAGAGCAATCAGGGGCACTTGGGCTAGAAAAGGCAAGGATTGTGTCAAGAGACATTGTGAAGGAAACACGGTGCAGAGGATTTCACCAATGCTTGAACGAGGGCAGGTGAAATCAGGAGGGCAGCAGAGGAATCTTACTAGCACCTAAGGAGGAGCCAGGACTCACTGGGGCCAACCGAAAATCCTTCTATTAACCCCACTCAGAAGCATTCATTGGTGGTGGTGGTTTTGTGTGTTCAGTAACTCGGTTACATAGAGAAACATGTTGAGCTGTTCAAGTTACTGTATTGCTGATGGGCAATGTCCTAAAAGGTGTCCAAACCAAGAAAGTGTTATTTTTGTTTTATTTTATTTTTGGAGACAGGGTCTTGCTCCGTTGTCCAGGCTGTGCAGTGCAGTGGCATGATTATAGCTCACTGCAGCCTCCAACTCCTGGGCTCAAGCAATCCTGAACGTGTTACTTTAGACCAGGGTTTCTCAACTCTGGTCTAAAGTAACCCTGGTGGTGGGGTAATTCCTTGTTGTTAGGGCTGTCATACGTAGCATAGGATGTTTAGCAGCATCCCTGGTCTGTCCCCACTAGATCTAGATATTAGTAGCAAACTCCCCACCCTCAGCTGTCTCGAAAATGTCTCTAGACATTGCCAAATGGCCCCCAGGGCGGGCAATATCCCTTGGCTGAGAACTGCTGAGCTACCTCTATCCACCTGGTTACAATGCTTCATCTTTAGCGGCTGAATTTGTTTCAAGCCTGTTGTCAGTTCCTGAGATACTATGCAACAGAGACCTGATTTCTGTGTTTCCATGAACAAATTTCAAACATATTTATATGAAAAACCCTGAACCAGTATATGAAACTGGGAACATGTATTACTATGAGTGTATTCTTCAATTCTTAGAATACTCTCAATTGATAGGTATTTACTGTCAAGAGTATACATATATGCAGTGGAACAGAAGAAAATGCATCTATCTGTTCACACTTGTGTTGTGCAGCAACCCGGAGAGCTGGCCTGGCCTTTCGAATGTGTGTGTGTATGTGTGTGTGTATGTGTGTGTGCGTTTGTGTGTGGAGGGAGTGATCAGGCTGCCTAAGATGCTCCGAGCCATTCACTCACCCCTCCTTCGGTTCTCCCTTCTGTGGAGGAAGGAGGGGTGAGAGAAGTGGAGTGCTTCTGCCTTTGCTCAGAAATTCTACAGATGCAGGGCAAGGACATCTTGAAAGGCCGCTTATGGAGCTGTGGGATCTCCAGCATTTTTCATCTGGAGGGTTCTCTTTTCATTTATTTAAAACTGAAGGGACTGAGAGAGAGCATGGGGAGGAGGTGGGGATGTTGATGTTAAGAATGAACGGGGGAGATGGCTGCATCAAGCCTGGGGTCACCAGCCACACAGTGGCAGTGGGTAGATCTTTGAGGCAGGCGGAGGTGCCCCAAGCAGCTCCTCCGCACGAGGCTCCGTGCTCTAGGAAAGAGGGCATCTACTGGCTTGGGTGTGGTGTTTCCAGGCGGCCTGGAGCTGGGCCAGGAGACCACATAGTCACTGCAAGAGACGTGTTCTTTCTGCCACTTAGAGCTCTGTCCTGTGGACAGGTGCCTGTCCCCAGCATGGGGGAGGCCTTGGAGTATGGGGTCAACTGGATTTGCCCTAAAAATTATTTCCATTAAAAAAAATTGAGATATAATCCACATACTATAAAATTTACCTTGGGCACGGTGGCTCTTGGCTGTAATCCTAGCACTTTGGGAGGCCGAGGTGGGCGGATCACTTGAGGTCAGGAGTTTGAAACTAGCTTGGCCAACATGGTGAAACCCTGTCCCTACTAAAAAAAATATAAGAAAAATTAGCTGGGCGTGGTGGTGGGCACCTGTAACCCCAGCTACTCAGAAGCCTGAGGCAGGAGAATCACTTGAACCTGGGAGACAGAGGCTGCAGTGAGCTGAGGTCGCACCACTGCACTCCAGCCTGGGCAACAGAGTGAAACTCCATCTCAAAAAAATAAAATCAAAAAATAAAAATAAATAAAAGTGTACAGTTTAGTGGGTTTTGTTATATTCACCAGATTGTGCAACCGTCACCCCTATGTAGTTCTGAATACTTCATGAAGAAACCCCGTGTTCATTAGCAGTCAGCCCCCATACCCCCAGCCCCTGGCAACTGCTAATCTGCTTTTTCATCTCTATAGATTTGCTTATTCCAGACATTTCACAGAGACCTCCCTGTATATTTCTTACGACTTCCTATGAATCTGTAATTATTCCAAAATAAAAAGTGAAAAAGAGATTGAGAATGAAGGAACCAGAGATCTAGTTATTTATAGTTTAAAAATAAATTTAAATAATCTCATTTAGATTTTATTGTGTTTTGTCTATATAGTACTTAGCATATAGTAGACCCTCAATAAATGTTTGCTGAATGTAATTATGTATGTAGAGACAGGTTTTATTGATTTGTAATGATCGTTTTGTATTGCTGCATTTCTCTGAGTTTTCCTCATGTACACTATTCTGATGTTCTCAAGAGCAGTCCCTCCTTGTAAGCTGTCAGAGCACCTATTTTATTGGGGTGACCTGATTGTCCTAAGCCAGTGGGTCTCAACTGAGGAGGATTCCCTTTTCCTTCC
The DNA here is from genome assembly GCF_000951045.1 of Mandrillus leucophaeus. Classification (NCBI taxonomy): domain Eukaryota; kingdom Metazoa; phylum Chordata; class Mammalia; order Primates; family Cercopithecidae; genus Mandrillus; species Mandrillus leucophaeus. The sequence goes on along the minus strand of NW_012108441.1, from coordinate 832,822 downwards.
CCCTACACCCAGGGCATTCGGAAACATTTGGAGGGATTTTTTTGACTGTTACACCTGGGGATAGGTTCTGCTGGCATCCAGTGGGTAGAGGTCAAGGATGGTGCTGAACATCCTACAATGCACAGGATAGACCCCACCACAGCAATGAATGATCCAGTCCCTAATATCAACAGTGCCTGAGATTGCTCTAAGCCAATCATACAGCATCTGGGCCTGCAATTGGCTGAGGCAGGAGCACATGACTCAGACCCAGGCAACGAGTTGTGAGGGGAGGTATGAGACAGGCATGGTTGGGGAGAAGGCTCCTTGTCCCCATAGACCTACGTGGAAGGAACTCCTGCTGATTGATGCTCTGTCTCCATGGAAACCTGGAGGTGGGCAGCCACACTGATTCCCCCAAAACTAGAAGGGAGCTGGCTGAGAAGCTGAGGGTGGTGGAGTGGAAAGTCTATATCTTTGATGAGGTGGGTGGATGGATGAATTAAGCTTTGGTAGCTGTCTGCCCTTAGTACATTTTCTTATGTGAAATGTGATAACAGCATCTCCTTATCCTTTAAAGCCAGTCGAATTAGAATTTCTGTTATTTGCAGCCAGCTAAGGCATTCTTACTCATATATTTTCTGTTCCTTGCCGCCCCGTAGTTTTCATGATTGGCATAAGATCGGAGGTTTAGGCTGCCACTGAGCTGCTATCCCCTCACTTAATAAATATTCCTGTCTTTTTCACCCTGATATTTATGGTTATATCAGTACTAAAATTATAATGGTGCCTATGTGCAGTTATTTCCTCTGTAGTTCTGTTTTTCATGTTTGCCTTAGGAGATAGTTCTAGGCATGGAATGAATAAAACCCAATTTTTTTGTTAATTTGTTTGTTTTAATATATTTTTATTTTGGAATATTTTAGAGTTACAGAAAAGTTGCAAAGATTAGATGGTTTCCTTGTTGTTAACATCTAATATCACCATAGTATATTCTGTGGTGATGTTTCTTTGTCAAACCTAAGAAGCCAGCCTTGATAACATTACTATTAACTGAACTCTAGACATTTGAATTTTACCAGTTTTTCTAGTAATGTTCTTTTTCAGTTCCAGTGGTTTTTTAGAACTATTAAACTCTTGATATTTGTATGGTTCAACCTAATATTTCTAAGTTTGTCCTTCATCTTTGTTTGGTGAGTGTTCTTTTGTGCAGTTGACAGCCTTGTTAGACTTGCTCCAAGGCTCCACAGTAGAATGCAGGGATTCTAAAGGATTTTGGAATCATGGACCCTGGGAAATCTGACACAAGGTAGGGATTCTGTGTTCAGAAAAAGGCGCCAGCACACAGAGGCTTGCATATGCTTTCAGGAGGATTAGAGCTCTCTGGAAGCCCAGCTGTGGTTCCCAGAATAATGGAGGCTTGGTTTGAAATGAGCAGACACCCCAGAGATGTCTGCCATGCACTCACTCTGTATTGTTGAATGAATGCACGCTCACATATTCACCATCACTAGCCTAGGTATATCATAAAGGATTAATTCAACAGTGATTGAGGGAGAACCTTCCATGCTTTCTCCACTTCTTCCCCTCCTTCATACCCAACCCAGCTTTAAACTGTGGTGTGCAGCCACTGGATACACAAGCACTAGATAGGTTTCACGTGAAAAGGGGAGCTGTGGATGAACCTCAAAAATGTGATACTAAGTGAAAGAAGCAGATGTGGACACAATATAATTACATGATTTGATTTTTGCAGTGACCAGAGAAGGCAAATCCATGGAGATCGAAAGTGGATTAGTGGTTGCCTGGGGCTGGGGGTGGAAAAGGTGGTTACTGCAGATGGGCACACGAGATGTCATTGGGGTGATGGAAATGTACTGAAATTGGATTGTGTGTTGCATAAGTCAGTAAATTTATAAAAAACATTGAATCTTACATGTAAAATGGGAGAGTTTATCGTATGCAGGTTATACCTCAATAGTTTACAAACATTGTTTTGTTTGTTTGTTTGTTTTTAGACAGTCTCACTCTGTCACCCAGGCTGGAGTGCAGTGGCGTGGTCTTGGCTCACTGCAACTTCTGCCTCCCAAGTTCAAGCAATTCTTCTGCCTCAGCCTCCCGAGTTGCTGGAACTGCAGGTGCATGCCACCATGCCTGGCTAATTTTTGTATTTTTAGTAGATATGGAGTTTCACCATGCTGAGCAGGCTCGTCTCGAACTCCGGACCTCAAATGATCTGCCTGCCTCGGCCTCCCAAAGTACTGGGTTTGCAGATGTGAGCCACCACGCCTGGGCATTTACAAACAATTTTTAAAGCAAATCTGTTTTTAAATTCAGGTAGTTACCTTGATTTGGTAGTTGGAGAAACCAGACTATATAGATTAGACTTGGCAGCCTCTAACCATGCAAAAAGCTTTTTTTGGGCTTCTCGAAATGTCCATACAGTTGTTAGGGAAACTTGCCAAGAAGCCACATGTTAGCATTGCCCAAGAGTCTTGCCAACTGTAAGGGGAGGATACCACCATGTAATAACCTAGTAATCATTACTAAATTAAAAATATAGTGGGGTTTTCACTAAGGCAACTAACTTTTTCATTGAGGCATTTATCTAATAGGATGACTCATTAGTACCACTATTTGTTTTATAAAGTTGAAGTGATATCTGGTTACCTGGCAGTATTTGGAGTCAAGTGAATTTTGTGGATAAATGACCAATTGATACTTGGCCTTTAAATATTAACATTCTTTTGTTTCACACGTTTATTTCAATGTTTAACATTAGAAGTGTTTAGAGGTCTTTATTTAGAAGTTTGGTGATGTTTTTGTGACGAGAAATAGGTTGTAGGAACTTAACTCTAGTTAATACCAATTAGCCTGTGGTCAAATTGGTTTCCTTATGTGTTGTTTTGCTTAAAGTTATAGTTTCCATGGATCTATTGAAAACATTAGTGAGGACTTACTACTTACTGTACCACTAACTGCAGGGACTACCTAGGTGTGGGTAGCCCTGATTTCAGACATGGATAGCTTTGAGTCCGACTCGGGACTGCCATTTGCTGTGTCTCCTAAGGCAGGTTATTTGGGCTCTCTGAGCCTCAGTTTCCTCTTCCATAAAATGGGGACAAAGCATTTGCCCTCTGGGTTGTTATGAAGACTCAATAAGATTAGGCAAAGATCTTAGGCGAGTGTCTGCTGCAGAACAGGCACTCACATGTTCTTTGTCCTTGTGGTCATATTACATACTCCTTCAGCTTTGGGACACCTCAGCATCTTTAGTCTTCTGCTTATCAAAATTCCCTCCCTTAGCTGGGTGCAGTGACCCATGCCTGTAGTCCCAGCACTTTGGGAGGCCGAGGCGGGTGGATCACTTGAGCCCAGGAGTTTGAGACCAGCCTGGGCAACGTGGCAAAACCCTGTCTCTACAAAAAATACAAACAATAGCTGAGCATGTGCCTGAAGACCCAGCTACTTGGGAGGCTGAGGTGGGAGGAGCGCTGGAGTTTGGGAGGCAGTGGCTCCAGTGAGCCAAGATTGCACCATTGCACTCTAGCCTGGGCAACAGAGTGACACCCTGTCTCGAATAATAATAATAATAATAATAAAATTAAAAATTCCCTCTCTCCATGATTCCACTTCTGCTTCTGAGTTGCCTCCTTATTTTCCTTGTAGTTGAGTAGCACTGGAGGCTCAGCAGTATAAAGACAAGGGCTCAGAATTTATGATAACTGTTTTTCCTCGCTGAGCAACTGTTCTTTGCATTCTCATGATTTTGTGACTGGGGAAGCGAAGTTGCTGGAAGTGAAATGTTACTAAAGAGAGAGAACAGATTAGAGCAGAGCCATTGAGATTTTTCTGTCAAGGGCCAGATAGTAAATATCTCAGGCTTTGAAAGCCATAGAATTCTCTGTCTCTTTCTCTCTCTTTTTTTTTTTTAAGCCAATAGGACTTGTTAATGAAGGCCATGAAGATTCTGTTGCAACTGCTCGACTCTGCTGCTGTAGTGCAGAAGCAGCCATAGACAATTCAGAAACAAACAGGCCTGGCTGTGTTCCAATAAAACTTTATTTACAAAGACAGGAGGCAGGCTGGAGGAATTGACCCATGCTCTGTTTACCACCCCATGATTGATGTCATTCTTTTTTTTTTTTTTTTTTTTTTTTTTAAGACCGAGTCTCGCCCTGTCACCCAGACTGGAGTGCAATGGTGCGATCTTGGCTCACTGCAACCTCCGCCTCCCGGATTCAAGCGATTCTCCTGCCTCAGCCTCCCAAGTAGCTGCGATTACAGGTGCACGCCACCATACCTGGCTAATTTTTTGTATCTTTAGTAGAGACGGAGTTTCACCATGTTGGCCAGGCTGGTCTTGAACTCCTGACCTCTTGATCTGTGCACCTCGGCCTCCCAAAGTGCTGGAATTACAGGAGTGAGCCACTGTGCCTGGCCGATGTCATTCTCGTTTACCATGTTAATACAGTCTTGCACTGAAATGATGGACTGCATATACAGTGGTCGTTCCTTAACATTATAATGCCATATTTTTACTGTACCTTTTTTATGTTTAGCTAAGTTTAGACACAAATACCATTGTGTTACTGTATTGCCTATAGTATTCAGTACAGATTTGTATCCTAGGAGCACTAGACTCTACTGCATAGCCTAGGTGTGTAGTAGGCTGTGCCAACTAGGTTTGTATAAGCCCACTGTGTGATGTTTGTACGGTGACAGCATTGTCTGACAATGTGTTTCTCCGAACATATCCTCATCAGCAAGCAATGCATGACTGTACAACCAATGCTTTTGTGTCACATACTTTCATTATTGTTGCATTAGCTTGGCCACAAATCTGAAAATACTCTGAGTATGTATAGAATTACTGGTTTCTAGGTGTAACGTCATAGTATTCTGGAACTTGGAAATTGTAGCATTCAGTGATGCTAGAGAGTTAAAAAAATTCATATTATATGATTAGACTTTGTTCCATAACTAGCAGTCACTTAATACTGGACAGATGTTAAGAATAGAAGTCGGCTAGGTGTCGTGGCTCATGCCTGTAATCCCAGCACTTTGGGAGGCTGAAGCGGGAGGATTGCTTGAGCCCAGGAATTTGAGACCAGCCTTGGGTACATAGGGAGACCCTATTCTACAAAAAATTAAAAATTAACTGGGTGTGATGGCACATACCTGTAGTCCCACCTACTTGGGAGGCTGAGGTGGGAGGATCACTTGACCCAAGAGTTTGAGGCTGCTTCACCCCAGCTCCTGAGACCCTCCCTCAGAATCCTTGCTGGCTTGAGGAGTAAAGGGTTCTGCCAAAGTGGATATCAAGGCTGTCATGTGTGGATCAGCAGAGGAGCTGGGTTTTTTCCCAGATTGCTTCTCAGCTTTGCTGCTGGGGCTGTAAGGAATTCTGTGGAACAGGAAGTACTGTGCAGTGCATGCATGGTATGCCTGTTATTTTAGCGATGAGACTGTGTCCTAAAAGACAGCATCTTTGGCCAGGCACGGTGGCTCATGCCTGTAATCCTAGCACTTTCGGAGGCTGAGGCAGGTGGATCACCTGAAATCAGGAGTTCGAGACCAGCCTGGCCAACATGGTGAAACCCCGTCTCTACTAAAAATACAAAAATTAGCTGGATATGGTGGTGCACACCTGTAATCCCAGCTACTTGGGAGGCTGAGGCAGGAGAATTGCTTGAACCCGGGTGGCAGAGGTTGTAGTGAGCCGAGATCGTGCCACTGCACTCCAGCCTGGACGACAGAGCGAGACCCTGTCTCAAAGAATATTCATATGTGCTTTTGGAATGCGTGTGTAATGCTTTAAGTTCTTGTGTTTAGAAACTGATATTTTGTTATTTAAAAAAAAGAAGTGGGTGATCGTTTGCTTTCTAATGGCTGGGGTGGTTTGGATCTAAAATGGTAGGGCTGAAGTCCATGGTGGCCAACTCTACAGTGCTTTTAACATTTTTCCCCCAGGTGAACATTGTACATTTTCTTCAGGAGCACTGTGACACTGTTTGGTTTGCTGTAGATAATACTGATTCAAAAGGCATTCCAGATACATCATTCTGTGATTGACCTGGCTAGGTTAACCCAAGATTGTCACCTTGTTATTCTCAATATTAAAAGCCAAGGCACTGAAAACCACCCCACTGAACGCATATCATGAACCTCCAAAATGTCACCATGGACGTGGCATACTGACAAAAATGTCAAGGATTACCAGGAATAGCTTCTTGCATTCACATGTAGTTAGTTACAGGCGGACAGAGTAGCTCTTGCATTTTAAATGCGACTGCAGTGGCCAGAACCAATAATTCCTGTTTGAACAACTCCCGGCCCTCAGTTTTACCTCAAGGCTTTAGATAGACTTACTTTCAATTTTTAAAAAGGAACACATGTCCTTATTATGCTTTAGAATTACTAATAGAATTCTCTTTGTTGTGCTATTTGCCACTCAGCTCCTTTTAAAAGATAGGTGACATTGAAGTTTTACGTAAACATATGACTGATAAAATACTTGTTTTTCCTGAGTCATTGTCAGTGTCTCAGCTCTAAACCTAGTGCCAGCTCAGTAAATATTTGATGGAATCCAAAGTCTGCATTTTCTTAAGGTGGGCCAGTTTTTCTCTTGTTATGTAGAGAAACATATCACCTTCTTCCTATTTATTTAGGAATGGTTAGTAGCCCTTCTCTCATCTATCTGTTGGAGTGGTCATCCCTTTTCTGCATCAGTGAAAATAACACCCTAGCATTTGACTTCAAGCACAAATGCTACTTTTGTCTCATTTTTGGAGTTATAAAACCATGTAGATTAATCCCAACCAGGTGGTGGGGAGCCAAAGCTAAGCTGTTTCTTTCACCTCTGTGACCCATGTGATTAGTTTGTGGAAGAACGCTCTCCAAACCCACAGGAAGTTCACAGACAGCTTGGATTCCTTGGGAGCTCTTCAGTATCGATTGTGTAGCAGAAAAAGCAAGCACGTCTCACGGTCTTTCCTCTCTTCCCCATAGTCTTTTTTTATGTCTAGCTGGTGTTGGGTTGCTTTACCTCTCCACCCAGAGTTAAAGAAAGTGAGTATGTTGGCTTGTTCCAAACTACATAAATAAATGAAAATCAGGGCATTTTCTATGAAGCAAACCAATGACATAATGGTACCTCAAGCACAGGAGTTACTGGAATTGGTTTTGTGAAGTGGTTGGCCGGTAATGTTTGCAAAGCTGGGAGGTGTAAGAAGTGGTTGGGTTTTTTTCTCACCAAAAAGACAGCCCTACATTAAAGTTATAGTTCTCGTATTTATGAATGGGTTTTAAAGAAACTGATGTGTTCTTCAGTTCTTTTTTTCCTCCCATGACTTGCTGTGAAAGTAAAGGTGAAACAGAAGTATGCCTGTTAGGCCATCAATCTGTTACTAATTAGGTCTTATGCTTACTGGGATCAAAAGATGGGATCAAAGTAAGAACTCTTAAGAAGCAAGAAAAAGAAGGTGCTGGGAAAAGGTGTCAATTGCAGCATAGTTTGTTTATAAATGAGCACATGAATTGTATGTACAGGGATCCTTCATAGTAACTACCTCTACTCCAGTGGAGTTGTTTAATAAAACAATGTCTTGCCATCTCTGACCACTGTTACTCACACCTGATTTCTGAAATGCCTATAAGAACTCTGGACAGTGAAAAGAATCGGAACATCATAGGCTTGAAGCCACAGGCATCATTTCTATTTTGAGGTCAGTCTTACTCCTCAGATTTCCCACACAAATAAAAAGCGTTGGCCCATCCGCAGTCATGTGGCTGGGTCCTTCCTGCTGAATAACATCTCTAACCACAGATGGTAGCCAGCTCCAAGTTAGATTGTTCTTTCTTTTGTTGAGCTGCCCATGGCTCCAACTGAAGTTTACCTGCCCATCTGGTCTTGTTGGTACTCCTAAGAGCCCATTCATATTTGCCCTTATTTGGTGTTCATAATGAGCACACAGTGGTCCGCTGATTTGTGACCACCACTCTCTGGTTTGTTTGAAGACTGTGCAGACTAAACTGTGTTCATCATTCTGGGGACATGATTATGAATCCACTCACTGTTCTGGTTATGTTGCTTTTGAGTGCCTCATATCTGCGACGTAGCCATTACCTTCATTTTCTGAATGTTGCACATCTACTTAGATTGTTTTAAAATGCACATTTTCTTTTCTAGGAAGAGCAAGCAGGCAGAAATGTTATACTCTTTATCCATGATGAGTGTAGCATCAGGTGAAACCCTGAGGTGTTGGCCACAGTTCTTATATATATAATATATTTATCATATATATCATATTTTATCATATATGATATATGATGTATATGATAAACATACGAGATATATATATTTGAGACAGAGTCTGGCTGTGTCACCCAGGCTGCGGTACAGTGGCACGATCTTGGCTCACTGCAACCTTGGCTCCCAGGTTCCAGCGATTCTCATGCCCCAGCCTCCTGAGTACTTGGAATTTACAGGTGTGTGCTACCACACCCAGCTAATTTTTTGTATTTTTAGTAGAGATGGCGTTTCGCTGTGTTGGCCAGGCAGGTCTTGAACTCCTGGCCTCAAGTGATCTGCCTGCCTCGGCCTCCCAAAGTGTGGGATTACAGGCATGAGTCACTGTACCCGGCCCCCACTTTTATATTGAAGGTTGTGTGTGCATGTATACAGTATCCTAACCTGGTGCTTTTGAATCCTAGCTGCATGTTAGATGAACCTGGGAGCTATATATTTGTATTTGTGCCATCCTAGGAGGTTCTGATCAGCAGGGCCCAGGAAGCCCCGATATCCATCTTTCCTCCGTTTAAAAAATCGAGGTAAAATTAACATGACATAAAATTAAACATGGTGAAACCCCATCTCTACTAAAAAATACAAAAATTAGCCGGGCTTGGTGGCACGCACCTGTAGTCCCAGCTACTCAGGAGGCTGAGGTGGGAGAATCGTTTGAACCTGGGAGGCAGAGGTTATAGTGAGCCACGATCTCGCCACTGCACTCCAGCCTGGGCGACAGAGTCAGATACCCTGTCTCCAAAAAAAAAAAAAAAAAAAAAAAAAAAGGAATATAAAATTAAACATTAAACACTTAACTATTTTAAAGTGTACAATTCAGTGGCATTTGGTATTGTTACAGTGTTGTGCAACCACTACCTTTATCTAGTTCCAAGACATTTTCATCACCCCAAAAGAAGACTGTGTACCCATTAAGCCGTCGCTGCCCATTTCTCCTTATCCCCAGCCTCAGGCAGTCACCATTCTACTTTCTGTCTTTATGGATTTGCCTATTCATGCGGGAAATCTGAGGAGCAAGATCGATCTCAAGATAGAAATGATACCTGTGGCTTCAAGCCTATGATGTTCCAGTTCTGTTTATTGTAGAGAGTTCTCTTCTTACAGGCATTTCAGAAATCAGGCACTAGTAATAGTGATCAGAGGTGGCGAGACATTGTTTTATTAAACAATTCATATTAATAGAATCATAGAATATATGCCCTTCTGTGGCTTCTTTCACTTAGCACAATGTTTTCAAGATTCATCCATGTTGTATTGTAACATGTCAAATATTTCATTACTTTTTTTTTTTTTTTTTTTTTTGAGAGAGAGTCTCACTCTGTCACCCAGGCTGGAGCACAGTGGTGTAAATCACAGTTCACTGCAGCCTTGACCTCCCAGGCTCAAGCAATCTTCCCACCTCAGCCTCCTGAGTAGCTGAGACTACAGTTCCATGCCACCACTCCTGGCTAAATTTCATTCCATTTTATGGCCAAGTAATATTTCATTGTATGGCTAGGCTACATTTACATTCTGTTTATCTGTTCTTCAGTTGGTGGGCATTTAGGTTGTTTCCCTCCTTTTGGCTATTGTCAAGTGCTACTATGAAATATAGGTAGAAGTAATCAGTTTTTTAGGGTATATACCTAGGCGTGGGATTGCTGGGTCATGTGGTAATTCTGTGTGTAAATTTCTGAGGAACTGCCAGGCTGTTTTCTACAGTGGCTGCACTTGTTTTTTTTTTTTTTTTTT